>NC_054417.1:6917009-7012009 GCF_017976425.1 Toxotes jaculatrix
ACGTCTTAGCTTCAAACAATTAGTCTTTCACAAAGACTAAGTCTCTAAAAAGAGACAAAGTGTTTGAAAAAGTCTAAGTGCTTAAAGCTAACGTCTTAGCTTCAAACACTTAGTCTTTGACAAAGACTAAGTCTCTAAAAAGAGACAAAGCGTTTGAAAAAGACTAAGTGTTCAAAGCTAACGTCTCGGCTTCAAACAATTAGTCTCGCTCAAAGGCTAAGTCTCTCAAAAGAGACAAAGTGTTTGAAAAAGTCTAAGTGCTTAAAGCTAACGTCTTAGCTTCAAACAATTAGTCTTTCACAAAGACTAAGTCTCGGAGACAAAGTGTTTGAAAAAGTCTAAGTGTTTAAAGCTAACGTCTCGGCTTCAAACAATTAGTCTTTCACAAAGACTAAGTCTCTCAAAAGAGACAAAGTGTTTGAAAAAGTCTAAGTGCTTAAAGCTAACGTCTTAGCTTCAAACAATTAGTCTTTGACAAAGACTAAGTCTCGGAGACTATGCGTTTGATTAAGGCTAAGTGTTCAAAGCTAACGTCTCGGCTTCAAACAATTAGTCTCGCTCAAAGGCTAAGTCTCTAAAAAGAGACAAAGTGTTTGAAAAAGTCTAAGTGCTTAAAGCTAACGTCTTAGCTTCAAACAATTAGTCTCCCTCAAAGGCTAAGTCTCTACACATTCAAACTCAGTGTTTGAAAAAGGCTAAGTGCTTAAAGCTAACGTCTTAGCTTCAAACAATTAGTCTCCCTCAAAGGCTAAGTCTCTACACATTCAAACTCAGTGTTTGCAAAAGGCTAAGTGTTTAAAGCTAACGTCTCGACTTCAAACAATTGGTCTCGCTCAAAGGCTAAGTCTCTACACATTCAGACTCAGTGTTTGAATAAGGCTAAGTGTTCAAAGCTAACATCTCGGCTTCAAACAATTAGTCTCGCTCTAAGGCTAAGTCCCTACAAATTCAGACTAAGCGTTTGAATAAGGCTAAGTGTTTAAAGCTAACGTCTCGGCTTCAAACATTTAGTCTTGCTCAAAGGCTAAGTCTCTACACATTCAGACTCGCTATTTGAATAAGGCTAAGTGCTCAAAGCTAACATCTCAGCTTCAAACAATTAGTCTTGCTCAAAGGCTAAGTCTCTACACATTCAGACTCGCTGTTTGAATAAGGCTAACTGTTTAAAGCTAACGTCTCGGCTTCAAACACTTAGTCTTGCTCAAAGGCTAAGTCTCTACACATTCAGACTCGCTGTTTGAATAAGGCTAAGTGCTCAAAGCTAACATCGCAGCTTCAAACAATTAGTCTTGCTCAAAGGCTAAGCCTCTAAGACAAAGTGTTTGAACAAGGCTAAATGCTTAAAGCTAACGTCTCCGCTTTAAACACTTAGTCTTGCTCAAAGGCTAAGTCTCTACACATTCAGACTCGCTGTTTGAATAAGGCTAAGTGCTCAAAGCTAACATCTCAGCTTCAAACAATTAGTCTTGCTCAAAGGCTACGTCTCTAAGACAAAGTGTTTGAAAAAGGCTAAATGCTTAAAGCTAACGTCTCCGCTTTAAACACTTAGTCTTGCTCAAAGGCTAAGTCTTGCAAAAATCTACATCGCTGGTTGCTAAAGGCTACAAATAAACAACAACAACACCACCACAACTTTATTGACTCACTCTACACATCCAGCTGCTCACACACTGCATTGCGTCCGCAATGACAAAAATAACACACACATCAGCCGCACTGGAACGACAATGACAGTCATTCGTCAGGGGACCTCCTACTGACACCCACGCTCTGCTCCTAACGCCTGCTCCTCTCCATCAGCACCTCGCTCCTGCAAACAAACACAGACAGAGACACACATGATTCTCCTGTCACACCATGCCCCGCATTCATGGGACTTCGCTTCCACAAGCCGCCGCAGCCTCACCTCAGCTCTAGAGACATCCGTTAGGCACTACGACAAAACAAAGGAAGACACTGTTAGTGTCCGCCCTGGCCTCGCCGTCAGAATCTCCCCTCGACGCAGCCAAACTCAACAGCACCTGCACACAGTCAAGCACACACAGAACAACACTTCAACATACACAGTTAAACAAAATATAGCTACTTTCCTGACATGCTTGAGACCAAAGACTTGGTACTTGCCCCTCTTGGTCTTCTCTGCTGATCGCCCTCCTCCGTCCTGAAACACACAAACACATGGACACACGACCGATCAACATCATGCAGCACCGACACCGCTTCCTCATAGAGCAACAAGACAGCACACCTGAGTTCCGCCCTGACCTCGCCGTCGCAATCTCCCCTCGACTCAGCCAAACTCAACAGCACCTGCACACAGTCAAGCACACACAGAACAACACTTCAACATACACAGTTACACAAAATATAGCTACTTTCCTGACATGCTTGAGACCAAAGACTTAGTACTTGCCCCTCTTGGTCTTCTCTGCTGATCGCCCTCCTCCGTCCTGAAACACACAAACACATGGACACACGACCGATCAACATCATGAAGCACCCACACCGCTTCCTCATAGAGCAACAAGACTGCACACCTGAGTTCCACCCTGGCCTCGCCGTCGGAATCTCCCCTCGACTCAGCCAAACTCAACAGCACCTGCACACAGTCAAGCACACAAAGAACAACACTTCAACATAAACACTTAAACAAAATATAGATATTTTCCTGCCATGCTTGAGACCAAAGACTTTGTACTTGCCCCTCTTGGTCTTCTCTGCTGATCGCCCTCCTCCGTCCTGAAACACACAAACACATGGACACACGACCGATCAACATCATGAAGCACCGACACAGCTTCCTCATAGAGCAGCAAGACAGCACACCTGAGCTCCGCCCTGGCCGTAGCCTCGACCCCTCCTCGACAGGGCCGCCGACAGCAGCACCTGCACACACACAAACATAAAGAGAAAACCACCGCTTCGTCACAACCGGCCAACGACATAGACGACAAGAGATCCGAGACACAAAGTGCTTCTTTCTTGCCTCACCACACAAACACTCCTCCTCGCCTCTCCTGGTCTCCCTCCTCCATCCTGCATCCTGCAAAACACAAACACATGGACACACAAGACATCAACATCAGCATGCTCCGCACCATCCACAGAACTTCCTCCTACTACAGCCAGACCGCATACCTAAAACTCCGCCCAGGCCATCACCTGACACTTAGGTCCCTCCCCAAACAGCCAGAGCCAGCAGCACCTGCACTCAAACACACAAAGACAGAAACAAACAACAAACACTTTAAAAACAAACACCAGAGCTCCACAGCCTCATTCCATTCCATTGCATGCAAACACACACACACACACAACCACATGCCTACACAAAAACAACCCCACACACCGACTAATCAACCTTAACCCCCGACACAAAAAACGACACAACGGACGACGCAACGAACGACGCAACGAACGACGCAACGACCGACGCGACGAATGACGCGACGAACGACGCGACCCGACTGCCATCTACGTAAGCACAACTCTGCCCCAAAAAAACACTTAACCACATACACACTCCACCCAACTGCACATCTACACTACGACTACACACAACACCATGCTACAAGCTACAAGCTACAACCTACACCCCGCCTGAGCTACACGTCAAACACGACCCAAGCCCCGACTCAAACACACATCACTACCAAACAGCTGGACTCTAAACCACATCTGTCACACCTACACACACAGACAAACCAACAAACAAAAAGACTGACAGACACACACACACAAAAGCCAAACAACAGAGAAACAAAACACAATATAACTATTTTTTTCCCCATGACAAGACTGCTACTAAACGTGCACTTTAGCCACCATTACCTGCCTCTGGGTCCTCTGGATCTCTGCCTGACAGTCTGGGCCTGAGAGTCTGAGCCTCCAACCTGCACACACAAAAAAAAAAATTAAACTACATTCCTTTAGACTACTTCTCCTTCACCCCTCTCACATTGAAACTATGTGCAGCAAAGAAAGGCACCTACCCCATTTACACGCTGGACACAGCCTCTCAGAACTTGCCCTCGACTCAGTCGGACTCAGCAGCACCTGCACACAGTCAAGCACACACAAAACAACACTTCAACAGAGACAGTTAAAAAAAAAAAAAAAAAATTAATAAACACCATTTTCTGACATGCTTGAGACCAATAAGTTAGCACTTGCCTCACAATACACTCAAACCTCCTCAACCCTCTTGGTCTTCCCTGCTCATCGCCCTACTCCATCCTGAAACACACAAACACAAGGACACACGACAAATCAACATCATAAAGCACCAACACCGCTTCCTCATAGAGCAGCAAGACAGCACACCTGAGTTCCTCCCTGGCCTCGCCGTCGGAATCTCCCCTCGACTCAGCCATACTCAACAGCACCTGCACACAGTCAAGCAAACACAGAACAACACTTCAACATAAACAGTTAAACAAAATATAGTTATGTTTCTGCCATCCTTGAGACCAAAGACTTTGTACTTGCCCCTCTTGGTCTTCTCTGCTGATCACCCTCCTCCGTCCTGAAAAACACAAACACATGGACACACGACCGATCAACATCATGAAGCACCAACACCGCTTCCTCATAGAGCAGCAAGACAGCACACCTGAGTTCCTCCCTGGCCTCGCCGTCGGAATCTCCCCTCGACTCAGCCATACTCAACAGCACCTGCACACAGTCAAGCAAACACAGAACAACACTTCAACATAAACAGTTAAACAAAATATAGTTATGTTTCTGCCATCCTTGAGACCAAAGACTTTGTACTTGCCCCTCTTGGTCTTCTCTGCTGATCACCCTCCTCCGTCCTGAAAAACACAAACACATGGACACACGACCGATCAACATCATGAAGCACCAACACCGCTTCCTCATAGAGCAGCAAGACAGCACACCTGAGTTCCGCCCCGGCCTCGCCGTCGATAGCTCCCCTCGACTCCGCAGCACCTGCACACATTCAAGCACAAAAAACAACACTTCAACATAGTTCAAAAAAAATACATCTATATTTTTCTGCCATGCTTGAGACCAAAGACTTTGTACTTGCCCCTCTTGGTCTTCTCTGCTGATCGCCCTCCTCCGTCCTGAAAAACACAAACACATGGACACACGACCGATCAACATCATGAAGCACCAACACCGCTTCCTCATAGAGCAGCAAGACAGCACACCTGAGTTCCACCCTGGCCTCGCCGTCGGAATCTCCCCTCGACTCAGCCATACTCAACAGCACCTGCACACAGTCAAGCAAACACAGAACAACACTTCAACATAAACAGTTAAACAAAATATAGTTATGTTTCTGCCATCCTTGAGACCAAAGACTTTGTACTTGCCCCTCTTGGTCTTCTCTGCTGATCACCCTCCTCCGTCCTGAAAAACACAAACACATGGACACACGACCGATCAACATCATGAAGCACCAACACCGCTTCCTCATAGAGCAGCAAGACAGCACACCTGAGTTCCGCCCCGGCCTCGCCGTCGATAGCTCCCCTCGACTCCGCAGCACCTGCACACATTCAAGCACAAAAAACAACACTTCAACATAGTTCAAAAAAAATACATCTATATTTTTCTGCCATGCTTGAGACCAAAGACTTTGTACTTGCCCCTCTTGGTCTTCTCTGCTGATCGCCCTCCTCCGTCCTGAAAAACACAAACACATGGACACACGACCGATCAACATCATGAAGCACCAACACCGCTTCCTCATAGAGCAGCAAGACAGCACACCTGAGTTCCACCCTGGCCTCGCCGTCGGAAGCTCCCCTCGACTCAGCCAAACTCAACAGCACCTGCACACAGTCAAGCACACACAGAACAACACTTCAACATAAACAGTTAAACAAAATATAGATATTTTCCTGACATGCTTGAGACCAATGACTTTGTACTTGCCCCTCTTGGTCTTCTCTGCTGATCGCCCTCCTCCATCCTGAAAAACACAAACACATGCACACACGACCGATCACCATCATGAAGCACCAACATCGCTTCCTCATAGAGCAGCAAGACAGCACAACTGAGTTCCGCCCTGGCCTCGCCGTCGAAAGCTCCCCTCGACTCCGCAGCACCTGCACACAGTCAAGCACAAAGAACAACACTTCAACATAGTTACTTAAAAAAAAAATACATATATATTTTTCTGCCATACTTGAGACCAATGACTTAATACTTGCCCCTCTTGGTCTTCTCTGATGATCGCCCTCCTCCGTCCTGAAAAACACAAACACATGGACACACGACCGATCAACATCATGAAGCACCAACACCGCTTCCTCATAGAGCAGCAAGACAGCACACCTGAGTTCCACCCTGGCCTCGCCGTCGGAAGCTCCCCTCGACTCAGCCAAACTCAACAGCACCTGCACACAGTCAAGCACACACAGAACAACACTTCAACATAAACAGTTAAACAAAATATAGATATTTTCCTGACATGCTTGAGACCAATGACTTTGTACTTGCCCCTCTTGGTCTTCTCTGCTGATCGCCCTCCTCCATCCTGAAAAACACAAACACATGCACACACGACCGATCACCATCATGAAGCACCAACATCGCTTCCTCATAGAGCAGCAAGACAGCACAACTGAGTTCCGCCCTGGCCTCGCCGTCGAAAGCTCCCCTCGACTCCGCAGCACCTGCACACAGTCAAGCACAAAGAACAACACTTCAACATAGTTACTTAAAAAAAAAATACATATATATTTTTCTGCCATACTTGAGACCAATGACTTAATACTTGCCCCTCTTGGTCTTCTCTGATGATCGCCCTCCTCCGTCCTGAAAAACACAAACACATGGACACACGACCGATCACCATCATGAAGCACCGACACCGCTTCCTCATAGAGCAGCAAGACAGCACACCTGAGTTCCGCCCCGGCCTCGCCGTCGGAATCTCCCCTCGACGCAGCCAAACTCTACAGCACCTGCACACAGTCAAGCACACACAGAACAACACTTCAACATAAACAGTTAAACAAAATATAGCTACTTTCCTGCCATGCTTGAGACCAAAGACTTTGTACTTGCCCCTCTTGGTCTTCTCTGCTGATCGCCCTCCTCCGTCCTGAAAAACACAAACACATGGACACACGACCGATCAACATCATGAAGCACCGACACCGCTTCCTCATAGAGCAGCAAGACAGCACACCTGAGTTCCGCCCTGGCCTCGCCGTCGAAAGCTCCCCTCGACTCCGCAGCACCTGCACACAGTCAAGCACACACAGAACAACACTTCAACATAAACAGTTCAAAAAATATATATATATATTTTTCTGCCATGCTTGAGACCAACGCCTTAGTACTTGCCCCTCTTGGTCTTCTCTGCTGATCGCCCTCCTCCGTCCTGAAAAACACAAACACATGGACACACGACCGATCAACATCATGAAGCACCGACACAGCTTCCTCATAGAGCAGCAAGACAGCACACCTGAGCTCCGCCCTGGCCGTAGCCTCGACCCCTCCTCGACAGGGCCGCCAACAGCAGCACCTGCACACAGACAAACATAAAGAGAAAACCACCGCTTCGTCACTACCGGCAAATGACATAGACGACAAGAGATCCGAGACACAAAGTGCTTCTTTCTTGCCTCACCACACAAACACTCCTCCTCGCCTCTCCTGGTCTCCCTCCTCCATCCTGCATCCTGCAAAACACAAACACATGGACACACAAGACATCAACATCAGCATGCTCCGCACCATCGACAGAACTTCCTCCTACAACAGCCAGACCGCATACCTAAAACTCCGCCAAGGCCATCACCTGACACTTAGGTCCCTCCCCAAACAGCCAGAGCCAGCAGCACCTGCACTCAAACACACAAAGAGAGAAACAAACAACACAAACTTTAAACACAAACACCAGAGCTCCACAGCCTCATTCCATTGCATGTCCTCTTCCAGCCTGCACTACACAGAAAAACACACAGAACATCAAATACTGCCACACACAAAGTCCAACTCCCATTTCAATACATAGGCTAAACACTACTGACCTTGACTCCGCCCTGGCCGTGGCTGCATCGAGTCCCACTTCTGCAGGCATTGCTACACACTCTCCCAGTCGGCGACAGACAGCAGGGACAAGAGGAAAGAAAGCAGACATTAATACAGGCAAAGTGTCACACCACTACAGCGAGCAAACATAAACATTGAGCTATGCTGTCAGACAGACATTCACTCACCTGATTTCAGACATCGCTCCAGATCGTCTCCCACATCCTGCACAAGACAAACAGACACAACATGAGCATCAAATAGAAACCAGACAATGCTGCAGCTGCAGCAGCAACAACACTATCACATTCTGCAAGAGGCTTACCTGGACTGCACCTTGAAGTCCTCCATGCCATTCTTCTGCCACATGACTTGAACCAGAACCACACCACCAATAGAAGCCCAGCCAGGAATAACACCTGCTGGACAAACAGACAGACAATCAAACAGACAGACACACAAACAGACACACAATCAAACAGACAGACACACACACAGACAGACAGACACGTGCCGCAACGACTACGCCAAAACGCCACACCGACTCATCGACCTGACCACACGCCACAGCTAAACGCACGTCCGACGTCACGAAGCCAAGACAACGCTCTCACGCAAACCGAACACAACCGACGCGCAAACGCACTCGACCGACCACTACACAACACGATACGACACGCCAAAACCCGCACACGCAAACCCACGACTCAAGCCAACGCACAACTCTGTGCCTGCCACAGACGTTGCCACACCACTAAACAACAAACCCAGCCCAGACAAAAACAACACACACACACACACACACAGACAGACAGACACACACACAGACAGAGAGAGAAGCTCCTCAGGATCAGCTGCTCCAACCTGCTAACGACAAAGACAAAACAACATTAGCCAGACACTCACAACAAAAGCACAAACACTCACAAGACAAGCACTTGAAATGTTGCAAGAGGCTTACCTGGACTGCGCCTTGAACTCCTCCATGCCATGCTGCGACAAGATGACTCGACCCCGGACCACACCGCCAAACGAAACCTGCGACCATACAAACACAAACACACACACACACACACACACACACAAACGCCTGCCTCATCGACCCTCAACCGACACATCGACCCGAGCCCCGAGCCAAAGAAGCCGAAACCCGCAACCTCGCAAGCCGAAACCCGAAACCCGAAAGCGACGCTTTCACGCAAACCGACCCGCCGCTCACCCACATGCCCACCACACACGCACTACTACACCCGGCCGCACACTTGCTCGGGACGCGCACCACCGCTACGACGACACACAACACCATGCTACACGCTACAGCCCGCACAACCAACACGTCGCGACCTCACGCAATCCCTACTCCGACACGCTACACTACCAAACAGGTGGCCACCAAACCACGCCTAGCACAACTACACCTAACACAGACAGACAAACAAACAGACAGACACACAGAGAGAAAAAACAAACA
This sequence comes from Toxotes jaculatrix, assembly GCF_017976425.1. Lineage (NCBI taxonomy): Eukaryota > Metazoa > Chordata > Actinopteri > Toxotidae > Toxotes > Toxotes jaculatrix. The sequence goes on from NC_054417.1 coordinate 6,926,503, forward strand.
CACACGTGCATGTTTTTATTAGGACAGGAACGCTGCATCACGTCGCCTGGAGTCGCCCTCGCTCGCCTCCTCTCAATCGGTCCTCCGGATCAGGGCCTCGGCGTCACCTCCTCCGACCTGCAAAGAAGCACAACATTATTTTGGCCTCATTCATCTGCACAAAAACGAGCCCAATGACAACGCCCTCTTTTCTACCATGTGTACGAAAGGGGCCTACCCGCTCTCCACGCCGTCCACAGCCTGATCCGACTTCTTGCCCCGCTCAGACGCCGACCGCTACCTGCTGAAAAGATCCACAAACCACAAGATGACATACATGCTTCCATGTAGACACACGGAGCTCGCTTTGGCCAAGTGCATCCACTCACCTGGGCTCTCGTCATCCTCTGCATCACCAGCAGGTGGCGGACTGGAGCTGCACCACGGCCACGGCCTCTCCTCCCCAGGTCACCCTCCTCCATCCTGCAACACACAAACACAAGGACACCCATTAAAATTTAAGCCACGTCGCTCCACACCATCCACAGCAGGTTAGACGCCATACCTGAGCTCCACCCTGGCCACGGCCTCACAGCTGGGTCCCCCACACAGCCAGCGGCAGCAGCACCTACAAACACTCTCTCACACACACACACAAAAACACACACACACACAAAGAAAGAAAGAGACAGACAGAAAGAGAAAAAGAAACGCATTACCGCAACCGTCGCTTCGACACACATATTTCGAGAGACATTTCTTGAGAGATCAAACAAGTTGCTTACTCTCTCGCAGCGGCTCCGCTCGCCCTCACGTTTAGCGCCGCCATCCTGCAAAAAAGGGAGACACAAACAGACAGTCAACACAGAGTTGCAACACCACTCGCCCCAATCCGCCATGTTCGACACGGCATTTTCAAACCTCCGACGAGCTGCTGAACCCACCTGCTGCAGCGACCTCCTTCGCCTCCATGCTGCTCGCCTCCTAAAACACACCACTCTCCACACCCGTCGGGCCACACACACTTGGCCACGACGACGACGACCGCGCAGCCACTTCACCTAGACCCTAGCGCTGGACTCGACTACGCTACCTGTCCACACGGACCCTTCTGTGCGCGCCCTTGTGTGCACGACCGCACGTGCACACCCCATCTTCTCGCACAGACAGGCCCGTGTACTCTTGTTGGACTCTGACCTACTCCAGGAAACTTTCTGCGACTTCAACCACCTTAGCCTAGGTGTGCGAGCGGTGGTCGCTCGCACACCTAGCCCAGGTTTCCCTCGCTGACTACGCTCCGCTGCACGACACCTGCGCTGCAGCGCCACATCCAAGCCACTTTGTACACGTCCGCACGTGCACCCTTCGGCTGGTGGGATTCTCCAACTTTTGGACCCTAAGGTCCACCTGTCCGTCCACACAACCCCCCCGGCCGTTGTGTCCACGTCCGCACGTGCACCCTTCCATGCCTGCTTCGCCCATTGCGGCCGGGGTCAGAACGCTTGCTTACCACACAGCCTGTGTTAAAAGGTACCCCCCTCCTGATACACGACACGGCGTGCCAACACAAAAATATATAGCCGTCCCATTCCCGTCCGCTACTTGCGGGCCCCTGTGCACTCTTGACTAGTCGCACTCCGTCGTGCAATCTAGACTAGTCAGATTAGTCACCTGTCCGTCTGTGCACTCATACCTCTCGTGTATGCTTTCCCAACTTGTAGCGGACATACGCCCCGTGTACACGTCCGCACGTGCACACCCTTCCGATGTGTGGGACTACACTGAACTATCGCAAACGGTTAACATTACCTCTTACACTGAGCACCCGTTGCTCTTCTGCGACCAAGGGCCACATGAACAGAAAGCGATAGTTCAGTCTTGCGCAGTGCAGGTGCACTTTAGCGTTAACAGGAACACAGTAGAAAACAACCGTGCCTCCGGCATCTCATTTAACTGTGACGCCGTTGGCAGGAACTACTTCCTCGGCCTCAAGCAGTCATTGGCCAAAGAAGGCGCTCGAAATGAACAAGCGGCGCTGGGCGCTGCTCGCTCACTTCGCTACAACATACTACGGTCTTACTATTACATGATTACAAAGGCATGTTGCCAGGACGGCCACTCACATGCCACTTTTCACATTTAACTGTGAAAAAGTCTTACAGTCCTTCTAAAGGACAGGACTACCACACACCTCCTCTATCGGCTGCTCGCACACATAGACCAGGCTGTAAAGGCGGCCGCACCGTCTGCCCAAATGCGGCTAGCACACAAGTGGGAATAAGATGCGGATCAAGACAGGTGGTCTACGCGGAGGAAAGCCGTTTTAACACAGGCTGCAGCTATACACTGCTAAGCCTACCGGGCACACCGAGCCCAAAACAAAAGCGCGCACATTCACACACACACACACACAGACAAACACAACGTTGAGCAGCATTCTATCCTCCATCGACGTGGCCTCCGGCTCAGCTCCTCGATCCTGCAGAAAACACAACAAACACAGAAAAACAACGCATTGTGGTTACAAACAGAGTCTCCACACATCTTGGCCACATCCACAAAGAGTCAATGTGCGTCCGCTTACCTCCGACCCGTCCGGGACCCCCGAGGTGCTAGCTACTGGAACGCCGACTTTTTAAACCCGCCAAGCACACCGCTTCCGCCCCCAAACACACCTCCCTGCCCGCCTGCTATTGGCTATTGGCACGTGTGCTCATTGGTGCTTGGCCCCGGATTGGACCACGTGGATTCAAAAATGGGGAGGAGGAGCCTGCAATTAAGGTCACGCTGACCCTCGTGACACAAAGCGGCAGCGACACGCTTTTCACGACCCACACACAACAGCTGATGGGAGGACTTGCACCACCACCGCCAGTGAACACCGCTGTCACTCAAACGCTTCAGACAACCCACAGTTCACATTTTTACACATGCCTTCCCGTGTGTGTGTGTGTGTGTGTGTGTGACTTGCCCATCACTAAGAATCCACAACCATCTCCTATTCCCTGTTTCTGTTTGTCCCTCCTTATTTCACTCACTCACTCACACACACACACACACACACACACACTGAATTCCAAGTAACAAGTACTCACTTTGGAACCTTTTCTTTATTCGTGCCTCATGTTGACGCAGCACACCCAGTTTTTACACTTCAAGCACCATTCAATTTTCATTTCATTTCAATTCAATTCAATTTTATTTATATAGCGCCTTCCACAATCACAATTGTCTCAAAGCGCTTTACAGAGACCCAGAGCCTGACCCCAGAGCAAGCACTTAAGGCGACAGTGGCAGGGAAAACTCCCTTTTCACAGGAAGAAACCTTGAGCAGAACCTGGCTCAGATGGGGGACCCTCCTGCCGATGGCCGGGCTGGGTGAAAGGAGGAAAAGGAGGAAGATAGGACAGCTAGGAATGGAGGAGAGGGGGAGAAAGACATGCAGCATAATACAGACAACGTGGGTCAGTATTTCCATTACACTTACTGAACAGTTATTGGATAATGTGTGCTCAGCAGATTAGAATTATGAAACAGAGCACGGAGGCAAAAAGCTGTCATGACCGGTCATTATTTACATTACAGTTTGCAAAGAATATTAATCCAATATTTATCTGTAGCAGAACGGAACATGAAACATGTTAGAAATAGATCATTGTAAACAATAAACAGCAGCAGGTGCGTGGAGCCAGGACCATAGGACATGCAGCTCCGGAGCCAGAGGTACCTGCAGTAAGGTACAGAGAAAGAGAGACCAGAGAGAAACAAACACAGGACTATGGGACAGAGAGGACACAGAGTTAATGACATGTCATCAGAATCAGATTTATTGGCCAAGTTTGTACATACAAGTTTGTACATACAAACAAGGAATTTGACTCCGGTTTTTCTTCCTCTCTTGCGGTACAACAACAGAAACAACAACAACAACACACAACCGACAGAACACTAATGGTGCAATGGGACAGTCTGAATGTGGGTAGTGCAATTTGTGCGCAGTAACTCATGGGATGTCCCCCAGCAGCCTAGGCCTATAGCAGCACAGTAAAACTCCTCAAGTTCCATTCAACAGTCTTCATTGGACAATGTGTATGCTCCACCCTTAGGACATATCAGCACATCAGGGAACACTTTATTTCCCGTGAGCAAATATACACCTCAAAACAGACACAAAGCGCCAGCGACACGCTTTTCACGACCCACACACAACAGCTGATGGTAGAACTTTCACCACCACCGCCAGTGAACACCGTTGTCACTCAAACGCTTCAGGCAACCCACAGATCACATTTTTAAACATGCCTTCCCGTGTGTGTGTGTGTGTGTCTGTGACTTGCCCATCACATAGAATCCACACCATTTCCTGTCCCTCCTTATGTCACACACACACAAGTGCTCACTTTTGAAACTTTTCTTTATTAGCGCTCCATGTTGACACAGCATACCCACTTTTGACACTTCAAGCACAGTAAAACTCCTCACAATCAATGTGTCCTCTCCACCGTTAAGACATATCAGCACACCGGGCAAGACTTGATTTTCCTTGAGCACATATACACCTCAAAACAAACATTCATTTCATATCATCTCTCTCTGTGACACACATTGGTGCGTTCCCTCTTCTTATTGCCAGCTCGATGGGCCGGAACACTGCTGATACTTTTCTCAATGTATCATGTATGCCCGTATGTTGCTTTTCCACGCCAACCGCTTTTCTTTCAGGTAGGCCGCCTGAGCCGGTGGGAAGCCGGGACGAGAGGTCGTGCGCAGACTTCTACGCTCGGCATCACGGAATTGGAAATCGCATCTTCGCCGTGATTTCCGAATCAAAAGACAGCCGCTTCGACGCCTTGCCCTTTCTCCCTCTTGTGTGTAACGAAAGGATATCCTGTGAAAGGAGGACGAAACTTGGAACGGACTGGACGCGTTCTGACATCACCCAGAGGAACCCAGAATCTTGCCTCCTGCAAAGACCGGTGTTTACGGTGGACTGTGGAGAGAAAATACAAACTCTTGACACAGTCACTGTCTTTTCACATTTCATCACAACATAGAATGGACAGAGCAATCCCTTTCTGCAGAAAAGAGATCTGAGCCCACACTCCACTCACTCCACTTCACCGATTGTTTGACTATTTGGATGCCTGTTTCTCACACACCGGAATGACATGCACAGAACACAAGCTGCAAGTCAACTGATCACAAGAATGAGCCACTGAGACTGTGCTCAGACACACCGGACGGCAACAGACATTTCACACCAAAATGAATCTACCGCTTTAGGAGAACATACCAAAATAGATGCATCATCGATTCCCTCTTGAGCCAAACAAGGGCCACACTAGAGTCTATACACATGGATCGGGTCATCGCTGACTACGTTCCTTTAGCTTGAAGGAGACACATCCTTGGGTGCTACATGGGTGATCATATGCATTCACCTGTTTCTGCAGCACACAGGCATCCTTAGGTGGATCACAAGCTAAATAGGGGAACATACACAAAATACACAAACGCTCGCAGCCTAAACATCGGCATCGGCGTCAGCGTCGTCAAAGGGATGAACGTTAGAGCCGGCAGAGCTTCCGTCTGTCGACACTTCGTCGGACCTGGAATCGCCTTCGTTTCCGGTGACGGCGTCTCAGATCCTTGATGACGACCCGATCTCCAAGCTATAAGTGGTGGAGGACTGCTGCGGCTCCAGACGGCAGGACGCTCTTCACCTGTTCATGTAATACTGACAAGTTGACACAATATCTCAACATAGCATCATCACATGCACCTGTGCTAACTGGACCTACACCTGTCATGTCATGTCAAGTACCATCATATCTTCACCAACGCTGTACAGACAGATGAGCTGTCTTCTCTGTGTGCACCATGTGAGCAACGCTTGACTCGACGGTTGACTCTGACATTGACATCATACATTCACAGTACTATTTGACCTAGAGGGTTGACATCAAAGGAGCACACGGGTGCTTACCGGTACACCGGTCCCACGGGACATAAGCAACCTGTGAACGGACACAAAGGTCTGTTTGCTTTTCAGTGAGTGTGGAAGATTTGTAAGACAAAACTAAAGTTGGGCAATCCTTTACAAAAACACATGGAACACGGTGAGAAGAGAGGAATAAGATCAACCGGCAGAGCTCGGTGTGGTCATCTGCCTTCGCGTTGACCGCTGTGTGTGCCGCTTCCCTTACCCTCACTCTATCTACTTGACACACAGACAAAGTGCTCACCGGTACACCAGGCTGTTTCTTTGTCTGCACAAACATCTGAACTCACCGATGCTCCTCTGCCTATCGCTCGCCATTTCCCTGGAGATGAGAACACAAAGAAACAACGCCGCTTCAACTACAGTGCTACACGTGGAACTTTTTCTCACAGAAAGCGCTGCTTGGGTATTCCCTCTCCTTCGCTCAATGTCACTCCTCGCCCTCTCTATTGGACAGTCTGGCTTCTCGTTGTTCGGTCCACGTGCTCAACGACTACATGACACTGAAATACGATAAATAAACAACACGCCAGCCATGTCGACACATTCAAACACTGCCGTGTGTCTGCACTTCTCACCTTGTCATGTCAACATGATCAACTACGACTGACTGCTGCTCAAACATATAAACAGCCATTCTGGAATTGGGATAGATTTCACATCTTCCTCCTCTTATTTCCTTTTTGGGCTCTGCTGACAATCATGTATCTGCTTTGACATGAGAACAGCATCCTACGCTATGTCATCTCAGTTAGTCCCGTCTACTCCGCTACCATCCATGTCAACTCTGTCTCCTTCATGTTTTATGTTACACATTGTGATGGCATACGCTTCTTCATGGGTAGCAAACCTATTTCTTTGGAAAACCTGGAGACCTTCTTAGAAACTTTTCCATTCCATGTATTTATAAATACCAAAGTCATGTCCTCATTCAACATTAAATCACAATACCGCAATGACACACCTCATCGTGTACACCGCAGCGCTGCACGTGTCACATGTAACGACGCTGAGCTAATCAAACAAGTACACCTTACCCGTGGCGATGATCTCCCCGTCGTGTCGTCGCCATCTTGCCTGAGGTAACTTCACCCTGTCACCTTCACTGGAATGCACGTGGTTCTCCAAAAGTCGATACACATCCACATTCTGCAGAGACTCTGGACACAGACATTCAGCTTCAGGGCAATGGCCATATCACTAAACAAACTTCTTCACTCCTCTTTGGGTTACAATTGATCAACAACACTAAAGCACTTCTTTTCCCCATCTGAGATGCAAAGTTCCATCCCGTTGAACCCGTGCATAATAGTAAACAATGACAGCTTATGGCAAATCAAATTGCATTAAAGAAAACAACACAGGAAAAACTGCTGCTCTCCCTCTGTCTCTCACTTCCTCTTTTCATACAACCGCTGCGTGACCTACACCTGCCACGACTTGCAAGATTACAACTGAACTACATCCCTGCGGCGTAACATTTTGGACTTAACGGCCAAAATAATTTCCCTCCCTTCCTCTCACAACAACACATCTTCGTTGGTCATGAGCGTTTCCACCACCAGTCTCTGGTATCTGATGTCGTTGAGCGCCGTCATGGCGTCCAGCTCGGGGGCCCTCATCAGCGTCGGGCCGAAGACGATGCCCAGGTTCTCGCTAGACATGAGGTTCTCTTTTTCATACTGGGTCACCCTGGATGGAGAGTGTACAACAAGTACAAAAACATCATTAGAATGTACACGGGTTAGGTGATGAACATTAGCCGGTGGTGCGTCATGTGTGAAAAGAACAACAAATACCACAAATACAGCTCAAAGTCCAAGTAAAGCTGTTGAACCTCTGAGACCGCACCGTCCTGGCCCCCGGAAAGGAGACAGAGGTCTGTTGTTCCGGCTCCGTTGTTGCTCTCGTTGGTGACGCGGAACTTCAATCTGTCGTCGCTTCGGGAGCTATTTGACCCCTCGCTCTTATATTCCAAGTGGTTCCAACACAGCTGCAGGTTAGGGGCAGCGCACGGCCTACACCCCAGTTGTCTTCCTCAACGTCTGGATGAGTTCCATTTTTCTAGACCGTTACTCTCGGTCTAGGGGTGAATTTGTGTCACCTCCTTCGCTTTGATCCTCCGGTGGCTGGTTGTCGGCCGTAGGTTCGGGGAACCCCTTGGCAGTGGCTGGCGTGTACCCGTGCTGCCTTTTCTGGCAGGGCGCTCTTCACCTGTGAATGCAATGCTGACAAGTTGCCACAGTATCTCAACATAGCATCATCACATGCACCTGTGGTAAGGGGAGGATGCCTGACTGGACCTACACCTGTCATGTCATGTGAGGCATATCCAGCAAAGTACCGTGCTGTCTTAACCGGCCCTGGGCAGACAGATGAGGTGTCTTCTCTGTGTGCACAATGTGAGCAACAGCACGAGGAACCCCCAAGAACCACATCTCCATAACCTACTCAATCACGTGATGCAGCCACGGCCTTCTCTGCTGCAGCTACAGCACGCAGACAAAGAGGCAACGGGATCAAGCTACAGGTCTCAGTCTACCCCCGTGCTCCTGTCTCGCAACAGAGCTCACGTATCTGTCCTTCAAAACCGGCGTCGCGCTGTGAGGGTCACTGAGAAACTTGTGTTAGGCACAAAAAGTCTGACAGAATCATGCCTCACGTGATAACAATCTACTGACATCCTTGGAAAAGCTGCTCAGAACTCGCCCTGCAAAGCAGGTAACAGCACAGTCCCTTAGACAAACACTTGACTTGAAAAAGTTGCCTCTACAGTTGAAATAGTACATTCAGAGTACTATTTGACCTATGGGCTTGACATCAAAGAAGCACACGGGCACACGGACGACAGCGCTGAACGCGCTGATGTGCGGTGCCTCCGCTGACCTCACCGGCCCGTGAAAGAGCACCAAACTCCTGGCATAGCCGCACAGCACCGCCACTGCTGTCAAACCTACAAGAACAACATTTGTTTCCATTACTTCAAAGATATATATCTCTGATTATCCCTAAACATCATTTGGGCCTCTGACCTCTCTGACATCGTCACAGATTAAGTATACGGGGCGCTGTCCAAAGTTTAACTTCAGTGTGTTTTATTAAAGCATTTGTTTCCATGACAGTTCCAAAAGTCTGACAACTTCGTGAAATGTGCCGTGTCAACACTTATTTAAAAACACGTTCAATATGACAAAGAAAAGGTGCTACATTATGCCACGTACTACTGTGAAATCTAGAAGATATCAAAGGGGAATTAAGTGCAAACATTAGCAGAGAGAACATTTTGAATTGTGACACTTTTACAAAGCATGACAATATACATGTTCATTTACACAAAGTGGTGAGGAGACAATTTGGTAAACACATTCAGGCATTTTCATTTTGGTGAAGATGCACGTTTAAAAACACTCGATAGTTATCTTTGTACAGGAATACATACTTTAATGTCTCGCTTGTAAAAATTGCACCAAATGAGACCAAAGTGAAAGAGGGACTAATTCCATTTTAGCAGCATCACTGGCACTTATTGCCCGACCTGATGAGTTAAAAATTTTCAAAATAAATTTAAGAATAAATAGCGTAGCATGAGACTCCTTTCATCAATAGTCAAAGAGCCCATTCAGTGTCCCCGTGAAATAATTGGTGGTGTTGAGGTGTCGTGAGTTACCCCAGCCAGCGGGGTTGTACTGCACCGGTGTGTCCGTTGCTCAGTAGCAGCCGTCTCTCCAGGTGATGTCACGAAGGGCACTGAGGGTGGACAAGCTCTTTGGAGGTGTGAGTAAACTGAGGAAAAAGCCAAAGCAACATTGCATTTTAATCCCATTCTAAACAGATAGCTGTGTTTTTAAAACAAAGGAATAAAGAAATAGCTTACCTTCGTGCAGGTTGGGCCACCTTGTTGCAGGGGGTGGAGCTTGTGTTGGCCACAAAAGAGGCGGGACGGGGCAGGCTGCTGCGGGGAGTGCTCGGAGTGGAAGTGTGCGTCCCTGCTCCGCTGGCTGGTTTGCCGAGCTGTGGACACCGGTTTGCCGAGCTGCTGACACCGCTGTTACTGTTCGGGGACTGGAGGCTGGTAGAGGTCGGCAATGAAGCCGAGTCCTTGATGGTGGGACTGACGTAGGCGGTAGCCTTCAGCGGTTGCCGCGACAAGGAGGAGAAATTTCCAACGCTCTGGACCCTGTTTTGGAGTTGACCTGGGGAGGGGCCTGGAGGAGGGCGGGGAGAGGAAGTGTAAAAGCAGAAGCGAAAACCTAAAACTGCTGAACTCCTGTGTGAGTTTCATAATAAAGTTTCATTTGAATTACTTGAAGCGAAAGCAAAGTAAGACCTTACTGGACGACTGCAGGCGAGCAAGCCCGCTGGACGAATCAAAACTCTGGCTGTTACGAAGCAAAGACGGGGAAGCACTGGGATTGGTCGGAATGATGGGCACGCTCGGCATGCTGGGAGCTCTGTCAAGGTTAGGCATGCTCCTCCGCAGCTTATCTAACAAAGGGGGACAGAAACACCAACACAAAAACACATGAGGCCAGATTTTCAGGTAAAAATAGACGTGTCCAAAATCACACAGGACCGCAGAACAGAAAACAAGTCCAGAGATACAAATAAAAACAACATAGCATGACATTTCAATTGTCTCGTCATTCCTGCCCTTTTAGTACGCCTCCATCCCTTAAGACGGCACGTACAGCTGGCAGTGATCTCCTTCACCGTCCAACAGTTTCCAGCCCCCTCGGTCAGATAGACACTCCCTACTGTAATCCCATCAAAGTCTCTCTCTCAACTGTGCCTCAGAACGGAAACACTCCAGTCTGAGAGCTTTAAGTCCAGTTGTACAAGAGGCTTACTCTGAGTTATTATTAAGTGGTTAGAGCAGCACTGTGGGTCAGTCCCGGGCATCGACAGGGCAAAGATGATATACATCTTAGTAACTTACAAGTGAGGCAAGAATTAGATTGCATTTTAAATGGAGTAGAAAACAATACTGACTTACTCTCACATCCGGCTGGACGACCCGATGATGTTTCCCCAAAACAATACAGCCAACAGAAATACACATACAAATACACAAATTGCACATAAAAAAAACATAGGAACACACAGATAACTTATTAGTATAAATCACAGCAATGACAGTTTTTTTTTTTTTTTTACAGTTTCTGCCTCTCTTTTATGTGCTAAAAATGAAAGGGGAACTGTGAATGTTATGTTCTTATGATAAAAAGTCTCTTCCCTCACCTGATCCTGGTCTGAAGCCCTGATGCTCGAACGTGTGGAAGCTGCCCAGTTCCAGTCCCTGTGGCTGAGCTTGGGGCTGAGGTTGAAAGGCGAACCCAGCGGAAGGGTATGGAGGGGTGGAGGGGGTGGAAGGAGGGGTGGACAGGGAACTGGTGCTTCTTCGCCAGTCTCGGATGCTGGAGAAAGTGTGGGAGTGCGGCAGGCGGGTGAGGCGTGGCTGCGGTGGGGGCAGGAGGCCGTAGTCTTCGTCGTCCTCCTCGTCTTCCTCCTCCAGGTCGGGGCCGGCACTGAGCTGGCTGAGCTGGAAGGTGAAGCTTTGGCTGCGGCGGTTGGCCAGGATGGATGATGTGCTGGCGTAGTCCTGCCTCAGACCTGGAGGAGCGAGATATGAGGACCAGCGGGCATAAAACATACACACACACACACACACACACACACACACACACACAATCATCACCTCCTGGGGTTAATGAAGCTGAAGTAGCGATGAGCTCTGAGGTCTGGGACCATATGTTACAATATTAAAAAGGGGGGAACAATAGAGACAGATGGACAGGAGAAGACGTGAATTGGCACAGAGACAACGACAAAAAATGGACATGAACAGCCAAAAAAATCCATTTTGACCATAACGCTCTGCAATTATTTGAACTAGCTTCTATCTGATATGCAACAGATCACTTATTGAATTGAATCGTTGTAGGACAGACACACCTAAACACTTGTGCTGGGCATTGAATGCTTTCTGGCTGCATGAAAGTTCATTTTTGACCATGACACAGGACAAGTTTAAAAAGCCCAGGGAAAAAAAACAGCCCTTTAAAACACTTTATTCCAGTTTAATTCTAAGACACTTGCCCTAATTTCCTACTTGTCCTCTATATTTCTAATTTTTTTTTTTTTTATTACATATATAACACAAAAAATTTTTTTTTCCGTTTCTGGTGTGCAAATTATAAACAAGTAAATAAACCTGTTTGTCTTGAATACATCTCAATACAGTGTTGATGGCCTAGCTTATGTTTTCTTTATCTTTATCAAACGAATCATAAACCTTTGTCACACAGTTGGAAGTAATAACCATTGCTTAGATCCCAGTTACTGTAATAATGCTGCTGTGAAAATGGTCTATTCATATTCCATATCCCATATTCCCGTGCGCCTGTTTGGCTTCCACTGGCCTAAAATAAAGAACAATACTGTCAGCGTGCACAGTATTTAGAGATTTAATTGCACACTGCCTCTCAGAGCAATTGCTGTTGTGGAGACAGAAACACTGTCATTAGAAATGTTGAATCTCAATGTGTAGAGGCAAACAACTGCACCGCTACTGCATGTTTCCTCTCCTTCCTTGTGTTTGAGCTGAGAAAATGACTCACTCTCCTCCTGCAGCCGGGCCATGACCTGGACGTCTGTGAGGTCTTGCAGTTTGTATCCCAGAGTGATGGAGTCGTCCTCTGCCTCTGAAGCACCAAGGTCGCTGTCCATGGATGACTGCGGACTGAAGGCTGAGCGCCTGAGGCTGCGGCCTTAAAAGAAAAAAGAAAAATACACAGTCAAAGAAAACAGTTCGACTCGTGCCAATTGTCCTCATCGGCGACTTCTCCTTGATCTCATTTCACCTTTCCGTCTCAGCCCTGACACAACCACAGTGTTACACAAATTATACCGTCGCTGTGCCGCTCGGCTTCGTTCGGTTTGACAAAAGCACCCTCGAGCCTTCAGAGTGCTCTCTTCATGAATGCAAAGGATCCAAACTAATGGAGGGTGATCCTTGGGTTGGAAAATCTGAACCTCTTCAGCACCAGTGAGGTTACGCTAACCTCTCCACAGTTAATGATATCCCTGATATCTGCTCACTGTGACTTCTCTCTAAAATAATCCTTCCTATCAGTGGTATTATTCTAATGACTTTTGTCAGAATTTGTGCTCACTCAGGACAAGATTTCTGCACCGGAATTTAAGACATTTGCCCTCACATGTACCTCTGTTGATACCTTCGATAAGGCTGAAGCTGACTGGACTGTCAGGGTATGTTGTCACCCAAAGGTTCAGTTTACCCAAATTAAAGATAAAAAAATTATTAACATCTAGGTTGTTGGATTATGTCAAATAATCTACACATTGTTTCTGGAAAACTTTTTTGCTTTTATTTTTCAATCTTGGGACTGTGATTTGAGTGATCACACTCTTTAGTACTTTGACACATTAGTGGTCATCAACCGTGTTTTTGCTCTTTCACTGTTTACAATCTAACACAAGACTCTCTGGACAGTGAGATCTTTGTACTAAGATTAAATATCTTAAAAATTTGACTGTTCCAAATAAGTAGCTAAACAACTTTCCACCGTATTACCTGACAACATTTAGGCCATAAAGTGAGGAGAAACCTGAACAGTTCTATGAATGAATAAAGGTTATGTTTTTAAATACTTTGGGTGGTGGAGCTAAGGTTCAGGTCGGGATCATAGTGCTTCTAAAACGCTGCCTATGGCCTTGAAGAACATAATATCATATTAGTGAAATTCAAAGGACGCCGATAGATAAAAGTGAGTTTTAGGTTTGGAACAGCAAACAGCTAAAAAAAAACGAAGCAAAAAGTAAAAAAGTAGGCCTTGGCTTTTTAATGCCATGTGGCTGTTTGGACTACAACTATCATGGAATTGAGCCTTAGGCATAAAGCCACCAACGATCCCCTGTAGCAGTTAGTTTGTGCTGCTCGAGAGGCACAAGACACGAGCTCCGTCCCTTCTGGGATCAACAGTACTCCAGTGTGGCTCCCTCGTTCCCTGAGGCTTCGCCCTTTTTTCTGTGTCTGGAACACTATTTTTTCCATCACAAATATTGCACTTGAATATGTCACACGCTCGTGTCAAGTGCTCAATGTAAAGTTTTGGATATTAATGTATAAGCTATCTGAGTTTATTCTGCTCCATATGAGAAAAGCAGGGCTCGGGATGAAAGCGGAATTGCTTCTTACTTCGGTTGGTTGGGTGAGGGAGGAAGGTGGGAGCCCTCTCAGCTACGGGGGAGAGCTCCTTCCCTACGGGACTCAGCGTCCGATGGAGGACTGGGTGGAGTGGGGAAGAGAGGGATGGAGCTGAGGAAGGGAGGAACGACCCAGAGAAAAGTAAAAAGATAAGAAACAAACATACGCACTGCAGGTGAGAGTTTTCATGTACGCAAGTGTTGCTCTACAGCTAGAGGACCGAGCTAAAACTCAAAGACTCAATCAGGTTAAATAGTACACAAAAATAAAAATAACACATGACATTTTGGGTCATGCCATGACGTTAATAACGTTACTCTGTGATGTCTCATTTTTGTTGCCGGGATAACTTACAATACATATACTGTTCCTACGTAAACTAAATAATAATCCTGTCAGGTTTTGTGAAGGGATAAATGTTCCTCCAGCGAGAGCTAACAGACCTGAGCGTGAGCATGCTCTTTGGTTACCGTGTCTTTCGGACGACTGGGCAGTGGAACAGGGTTTGGCTGAAGGGGCAGCACCGATGGGAGACGCTCCGGCCACTCGACTCACAGGGGGGCCGGGGGAGGAGGAGGGGGACGGGTTCGACAGGGAGCTACGCCACCTGGACACTGCGGAGGGAGTAGGTTAGGAGATGGGAGGGAACAAGTAGAGAGGGGATATTAAAACCAAACCCATTACTTGTAAACATCAATAAATTGCAGTCCAATTGATTTGCTGTCGTAATGTGCGATACATAAAATAAACACTATTAAAACTACGCTACCCATGAATCACCTTACTTATTGTGATTCTCCCTCATTGTTCTGTTGGAGAAGTTTCATATAAAGGTAAAGTAAGTAAAGAACAAATATAACTTAAAATAAAATGACTAAGCTGCTGATATTTTTCTTCTGGTCAACAAAATATAAAACGATCCACACAAACTATTACACAGAACAGGGGCACTGTCTTGTATTTGAGTCAATCCCACACCCACAGTCCTGCTGCCATAAATACACACAAGCGCACTACATGTGGATTAATGCAGCTGAAACTAGTCTCCAACAAATGCACAGCACCTTTTAGAGAATAACTGAGCCTTTTTTTTTTAAACAAAACCAAACAAACCTATATATCTGTGACCTGTTTTAATGAAACTAAATAAAATACTTCAGACAGTGAGTCACCAAAATGTAAAAAAAGCAAATTAAAGGTGATTTTTGTTCATGTCTTAAACATATTTGCTTTAACATGATATTAAAATCAGCTCCCTGCTCGTTTTATACATCCATGACTTCTAAACTGAAAGTAGCCTTCGCAAACAACAGCAAGACATACAAAGAAAGACACCAAACATAGCACACACACACAAACATCTTTTTGAGAAGACAGCAGTTACCTCACCGACACTGTGTCTGTCACTAACTGCTCTATTCAACCGCTCCACATGTGCTCAGCACCGAGGACAAAGCTGCCTTCAACACAACAGAGCCGCTCACACAATGCAGCTGTACAAACACACACACACACACACACACACACACACACCTCAGTTTCTATTCATAGATGCAGAGAAGAAACTTCCGCTGGTTTGCAGCACCTGTGATATGAAAACCCAGGCAATATCCTGGGAACAAAGATGAATAAAAATGTGCTGCGTTGTGCGTCTCATATTAAAGAGTGTGTATATTTGTGTGTGTGTCTGCGTGTGTTATTCAAGCCTGCATCCACCCAAAGACGCAGGAAGAGGATTTCTCTGCGATACCTGTCAATGTGAATATAAGCCACTTAGGCTATGAAGGGGGCGCATTCCTTTCATGTTAACGGTTTCCACGGCAACGGCTCTCCATTTCGCTGTACTCAAACCTCAGGCGGAGAGAAATAGCAGGCCAAGCTGGTGGGAGGATTCCTCTGCAGCTTCAAGTGATGCACAGGCTCCAGCAGAGGACCGTTAGCACGCAGAGCGAAGGTCGGTCGCCTCTGATGCAACAAGCTGCACAGCTGGAGCAACTTCTCTCTAGGCTAGGGCTGAGGCGAGTCAGGGGTTGACCACTGTGACCCACAGACAGGCAAAGACTGAGACATGAAAGCTAGATGATGGTAAGTGGACACTAGGTAGCATGACTCCAAAATCTACTGGAAAGCCCTTGAAGAAGCGTGAAGAATGTTATACCAACGCATCAACACCCGTGGTGCTCAACAAATCACGTTTGTGTATCCACATATCACACTACTGTTGTACATAATCCAACACTTGGGCTGCAACTAACAATTTTCCTCATTAATGTGCTCATGATTTTCTCCATTAACTGATTCATCCTTTGTTTTATAAAATGTCAGATAATAGCAAAAAATGCTGTTTGTAATTTCCTGAGTTGCAAGGCAGCAAATCTTTATATTTGAGAACCTGGAACCAAGAGAAAAGAAAATGAT
This sequence comes from Toxotes jaculatrix, assembly GCF_017976425.1. Classification (NCBI taxonomy): domain Eukaryota; kingdom Metazoa; phylum Chordata; class Actinopteri; family Toxotidae; genus Toxotes; species Toxotes jaculatrix. The sequence continues at coordinate 6,943,128 of NC_054417.1, forward strand.
TTTTTATGTGTGTGATCAACAGTGAAAAACCCAAAGATGCTGAGATTATAATCACAGAAAAGTGGGAAAACTTGAATAAACACTCCAAGTCCAACAAAAACTCACATCCTCTAGTAAGTAACATGATTATCTGCAGGTATTTTCAAAGCGTGGGAAGACCGAGCGGCCTCACACGCCCCCAACGCAGGTGAGTCGAGGGCCACCTCTTCTCATTAAAGGCTCCAGGGTGTTAAGCCTCCTGCTCAGCCGAGGCCGTGGGAGCCGTCGCCTCCATTCACACTTCACATGCAGCCCTCTGCTCGGCCTCAGCCCACACACACACGTCTGCAAACAGACTCATCGATCGGACGAGGATTTCTCAAACACAGTGATTCCTGGACTGATAACCCTGATCTGCTTTTTCCAGGTTGGCTGTCCATAAACTGAAGACATGAAACCTCTTGATTCGCGCCCATGAAGTAACCATGACAACACTCAACACAAACCAAGAGACAGCCTTAACACCAATATTGATTTTCTCTAACCTCTATTTTTGAGACTTTTGGTCAGCTGATGAAACCTTGACAGGTGACATCTTTTTTTTTTTAAAGGAAGCTCTGTCTTTACTTCCTCAAAACCATTTCCTGTGTTTTCTTCAGCGCTGCCACGACTTCCTCTTATTCAGCGATGCTTTGTATAATTAAGCGATGCCCGTCATCAAGGCAGACATCTGCTTAATGCCATGAGGCGTGGACAGATTATAGAGCTCTACTGTCCTGCTGATCCCCATTAGTCACAGTGTAGTGATGAAGGTGATCCAACTACAGCCTGATTACTGCAGCCACCACAAGTATCTCTGGAAAATATCAGTGTTAGTGAAGACGTGTACTTCTTCTTTATTTACTGTTTTCATTACTCCTTGACTTTTATATTAAAATCAAAAAGTAGCTTTAAAACATAAGTAGTTATGGGGAATAATTCAGAGTAAGTGACAATATGGCTCAGGCTCACATTTATATTTACGAAAAAACATTTATTGACTAACCAGTGTGTTTTTTCGTACAAAAATAAAAGTGATTTGAGCGCTACGGTATGCAATTTCCTTTTAGAACTTCGAAAACTACAATTTCTATTGAAAGCCACAACAACACGACCAAAGGGGGTCCTGCTATCTGTCTGAAACTCAGCCAAGGTACATAAAGTTTGGTGCCAGACTCCTTCCTCCACAAGACACCAAGAGCAGCAAGCTGTAAAGTCTAGACAAGTAACAATTTAGCACTTCTTCCTGGCAAAGATTTGTGTTGCGTGAGTGAGAGAGCTGTGTTTCTTTGGCAAGATGCCTAAAAGCTGCTTACATCAGTTTCAAATAGCCTGGAGGCGAGAAGCACCCTTCAAACTAATCTGCCGTCTCGGCCTTTGGTTTAGTACGTATCGCAGGAGAAACAAAAACTGGGGGTGAGAAAGAAAAAACACTTCTTATGAGTCCTATGGAAACAAAAAGAAGATAAACGTATCAGGAATATGCACAAAAAAAATTGACGCTCCTGAAAGCAGCCAATCACATCCAGGATAATGCTCATCTGACCAGCTGATCAGAGTCTCTAAACATAAAATACATACATTATGAAAGAAAAATGGGACTAATCTGAAATTAGTAACACCCCCAGACTGACCTCCATCTGAACTCCACATCTGAAATGTTTCCAGCTTCATTCGTCAAACAGCAAGAACCTCCTACAGTCCCTCCAGCATCCAAACATCCGCACACAGGCAGAAACAAGGCCGTTTAACTCTTAAATCCTTTGGTTGAACCAAAGAGAACAACGAGAAAAAAATAACCCAAAACACATGCATCTATATTATTCGTTCCATTTGGTGGACAACCAAACAGTACAGCTGAATCTCAAAAAAAGCCCCCTGACTCTAAATCTAAAAACAGCTCTTGTTTTTTGTGCAATCTTACACTTATGTTACTTGCCCCATAAAAAGAGAATCCAGATGAGTTTTAATTAAAACATGTAAAATTTTATATGCAAGTTCTGCACAGGTTTTGTCGAGATAGCCGTTACATCCCTGGAGAGGATGCAGATATCTGTTATCCATAAAAAGTGCACAAGTGAATTGCACTGCTGCTCACTGCACTTTGTGCAAAGTTTTATTAATGAGCAAATAAAATAGGGACAAACCTCCCTTGGATTTTACATCGGTGTGTAATTACAGCAGCACAGATTGGGATCTAACCATAAAATCTATTTTCTTGTTGTAACCTTTCTTATTGAGCACAGCTGTATGTTCCAGTAGTGCACTCAACAGTTTGGACTTGTTATGTTTAACAAATCCAAGGTGGGATATCACTGTGGCTTCTCTGGATGTATCTCTCTCTGTGTTTGTGTTTGTGTTGTGCACTGTCGGTTCTTCTGCTGCACAACAAAACTGCCCAGAGGAGCTAATCAAAGTTTTTTTCTTTTTCCTTCCCCACCTGCACACACACAACCTGTAAACTTGTACCTTGTTCCAGCCGGAGGGACAGCGATCGCCTGGCGACCTCCACCTCTGATTTGGGACAGTCCAGAACCTGCCGGCACCACTGTAGAGGTGTGAGGGAGTTATCTGCAAACTCCGTGGCCTTTGATGACACATACAACCTAGAGAGAAACACAGATTGAAATGCTGAAGAGTCTGAACAGTCGGATATTTGTCTTGACTGCTGCGGGGAAAATGGCTGAGACTGGGCCATCATTCATGAACCAGACTAATAATCTACAGCCATGACAGCAGCTCTGTGGAGGAAATTTTGACATGAGGATGTGGGTAGATGAGAAGTCTGGGGATGACCAAAGTTTTTAGCTGACATGTTTCAGCACTGTCATCCCTACAGCAACAATGCTCGCACTGATACTGTCTTTGAACAGTATGAAAACATAATTCCTTGATCATTTTCTAATAAGATTTAAGATCTAAGATGTGAGTTTTATGGCAGTATTATTGCACTGTTCGGGATCTTCCCTGTGCAGTCCCCTGAGAGATCACAATTTAGACTCCATCTTTTCTCTGTGCCACAAACTCCTCTCCTCCTGACTCAGGAAAAAAAATCCCCCCCTCGACTTAAAGTGATGTTAAGCTTTCTAGATATCGGGAAGAGGAGCTGCTCTCAAATCGAGTGGATCAGATTATTCTGACAGCCCTGAACACCTCCTCTACGATTCTGCGCTGCAGGCAACATCACGGATGGAGCTGAATTATAGATTAAAACCTTCACTGACATCAGGTGAGAGTCTGACCTGAAGGGGAAAGAACACACACAAACAGACCTCGGTTACTATTTCTAGACACAGGGAGAGAAGAGATATATATATAAAGACTGCCTGCAATCTACACCAAATAAAAGATGAATAGAAATGTGCTGCAATGGAGAATCAGCCTTACTTCTCTTTAAAGATATTTCTGATCTCCAGAGTCTCTAAGAAGCTATTATCTCTTACTGACATAAATGGGGTGCACAAACTTTTCCCCATCTCTGTGAAGACACCACTATGAGCTCCAGTGAGTCCAATGGGCAGCTTATTGGTTAAATGAAAACACAAATCCGTTTACAAATGAGCTACTTATGAAAACAGATGTTAGTCAAAGCTCTAATTTTGGAAACAAACAGCCAGCTGAGATGGTCACAAACTGCAACAACAACATCAGCAACATTTCACTTCCTGAATTTGATTTGGTCTCTTAGCAACCACTTCAAATGTTTTTTTTCCCCCAGTGGAAGAGAACAAATAAAAAATCATATTAATTCAGAGCAGGATCAGACAGTTTTTCCTCCACAGTTTGTGAAGAAACCCTCATAACTGTCACTAAGATATCAACAAGACACAGACATGGTTCAGATTTTGATTCCCTGTGTAGCTTTAATGCAAGGAGCATTATGATGTGAATTTATCTCCCACACAGAGGAATCATGGCAGCTTGGTGCAGGCCTGATAACAAGTGTCCCCTGCTTCCAGCTGCAACTAACTTCCCAGATGTGTGTGGGAAAGCTCAGATCCAGAAACAGTAAGACAATCAACCGTGCAGAATCACTTAAATCATACATGTGGCCTTTTCATGCAAGACTTCTGATTTGAACCAACTGCAAAAAGCAACAAATGGTTGAAAATGAGAACAATCACTCCATAGTTACCATGTTTCATCAGACTCATCGGGGCTGCACAGAGAATCCAAGTCCAAAAGCTCCAGCTCATCCAGAACCGACGGGTCGGATCCGTCCTCCGCCTCCCCCGCGGCAGCTGCTCCATCCCCGGCGGTGTGCGGATGGAAATAATCGAAGGGCTCCTCCGGGGACGCGAATGACCCCAAGGACGACTGGCACAGCAGGGTGGGCAGCGGGCTGGGTAGACAGTATCCACCGGCGCTTCCGAGGACGCACGCTGTGTTTGGAGGCAGCACAGCCCGGGTCCGCAGCTGCTCGTTCTGCCGCTCCAGTTTCCGCACCAGCTCCTGCAGCTTCTTCACCTCCAGCTCGGCGTTCAGGGTGTTGCTGTTGCAATCCACCTCCGTCATTATCGCGGGATTCAGCACCGCCGCCTCCATTGCACCTGATCGCAACAACAATAACGTCTTGTCAGCCTCTACCACACCTCCAGTTCGTATCAGAAATGGAGGACAGGTAGGGCCAGGCTGCTGCGGCTGCGGGTCTCCCTTCTCACCCGTTCGCCCGCGGACTGCTTACTGTATTCGGTGGTGGTAGTAATCCGTCTAGTACGCCTGTCTGCACTGTAACCCAACGGGAGACCATGTAACTCCACCCCTCCACCGCGCACGCCACACCCTCCAACCTCCACCAACAAGACTGATTACAGATTCGAGTTCACCTGCCTTAGATCAACTTGAAGGCGAATATCCAAAACAAGACCTGTATAAGTTTTTTTTTACATATGATTAAACTCTATACTTTCACCATTTAATCGCTTTAACATATTGCTTTGTTACAAGCTGCTATACAGCTCCTGACACTGTTTACCTATCAATCAATATCCTTTCAATCGACGACCTTATTAGTCCTAAGCAGAACGTGTGTTACAATAGGTATTTAATTCTCAACATTTATGTAGATGGGGCGACATCTTGTGGCTAAAGTTGGTTACAGCACCTTTCAACCTGTGTATCAGTAGGTTTGGGAAAGTTGAGTACTGAAACCAGATCAGACCTGGTCCACATCAAAAATCACTTGCTTCCAACACGGGGGAGGGTAGAATTAATCATCACAGAATTATCAATACATCTGACAATTTTTAAAATAAATGAGAAAGTATTCAATAGTGACAAAAACACCATAACATAGTCAAATAGTTTTTTTTAATTTCCAATCAACAATGAAAAACAAAGATGTTCACACAGAACTCTATATATATGTGTGTATATATATATAGTGTTTTTCCTAATAATTTTATGCTTTCACTTTTTCATTTATTCCTTGACACACACTTCCATCTGGTGGCTGAGGAAGCATACTGCAGCTTGTTGAGGAGTCTGGGTGGCATCCTGAAAACATGGCGGCCGTGGGACAGTGAATGAAGACATTATTCGGCTCGTTGTTGTTTCGAGAGCTTAGATAAAATAACGAGGAAACCACTCACATGGGATCTGTTCATACTGGGCCACATTAATTACAGATGTCAGTGTGAATGTTTCATATCTGAGTTCAGGGAGGATCCTCCTCCTCCTCCTCGCCCCCTCAGCGTTTCTTCCAGGTGAATTTCTTTCGCGCCCCCTCCTGTCCTGGCTTCTTCCTCTCCCTCACTCTGGGGTCAGGGGTCAGCAGGCCAGCTGGAAAACAGTAAAGAGAGATGACACCGGACGGATGAAGGAGGAAATCGTGAGGCGAGGTGGTGATTATGATGTCATGTGTATCTTGTTGAATGCACCATTGCACCCAGTTTGTTGATATTTACTGCTGGGTTGCTTTCTGGATAAATGAGTTTTGATATTTTTTTGTTTCTCTGTTCTGTTCAGCAGCATCTCAGTCTGTCAATGTGTTATTTCTATACAATGTTTTTAAGCCTCCTGGGGTTTCACCTACATTGTCTGTACTTCTTTTTTTCCTGTCATCTTTCAAATAAACTTCACCTAAACCTGAACTTCAACTGCAGAATTTTTAGCCCTGAACTTGTCACAATGCATCAGTACAATAGTAGATCAACCAGGAAATAAGCCAAACCATGAACAACTTGTTCAGCAGAGAACAGACAAAACCTAAAAACCAAAAAAAAAAGAATCAAACATGAACAGCAGTTAAATCTGACACACTGAACCAATCAGAAGGGCAAACTGTTTTAGTGTGGTGGCCCCAGCTGGACACAAACTCCTTGTCTTTATTCTAAGACATCGACCTGTACAGGAGTCTGTGTTCAAGCTTACATCTCACCATCTCCCCAAATCACCTAATATAATAACAGATGATAATATAACAGGCTATAAGAAATAGTTCAACATGCTCAACCCTGAACACTGACGTTGCTTCTCCTGGGACCACGTAAAGAAGAAGAAGAAGAAACATCAGATAAAGAGTAAAGTTGTCTCTCACTGTCAATTCACTCTGACTTTTAAGGACCACACCAGAGATTTTGCACATTTTGGCCCATTAACTACAAACAGGTTTTCACTCTGCATTGCTGCAAAGCGCACCATACATTTTTATGGTGGCATGTTAAGGAAAAGCATCCGTACAAGTGTCCCACAGAATTTGTAGTAAAATGGTTGAAACAAATCTGAGTGACCCAAAAAAAAAAAAAAAAAAAGTGACAACCCACCTTGTCTCATGGTCTCCATGTCTCCCTCTGACAGGAAGCCGAGCAGAGCACGGGAGATGGCGAGTCGCAGCGCCCCCGCTTGGCTGGACCTGCCGCCGCCGCTCACGGTGCACTCCAGGTCGAAGCGTCCCAGCATGCCCATGAACTGAAGCGGGAACATCAGCTGCTCTCTGAAGGCGGAGGAGAAGAAGGAAGGGAGAAAAAGAGAGGAGAGAAGAAAATGACCATGAGACGATTAAAAAAAAAAAAAAAAAAAGAGGTGAAAGAATGAAATGTGGTTGAATAGGCAGAGCAGGAGTGTGTGCTATTTAACAGATAGTGGTATCAACAGCAGAGGCTTAGCTAATTTAATGTCTGGTTGGGTGACTTTTCAGACAAGCATAGAGGATCCTGGCACTGTGAAAAGCTTTCTCTTACAATCTCACCACCACATATTATAGAGTAACTTCTGACTCAGCAGGAATAGGATAAGGTTGTGTGTGTGTGTGTGTGTGTGTGTGAGTGAGTATGTGGAAAAGAAAGTGTCTGTGTTCTGGTTGGCGTCTCAGGCTGAATGGCCTATGGCTGCTGACAAAGTCAATTGTCACCTCTCTGCTCCAATTACAGCCCGTCCTCACACTGCGTGACAACACCAGCTCTGGACATTCACTCACACACACACACACACACGCTCGAACCAGCCTCACACACACTGACACACAATCACTCAACTGTGTAATTAACTTACTACAAGGAGATAAATAAAAAACGAGGCGATGCTGTGAAGAGTGAAAAAGCTGCTTTTTAATTTTTTGGGGGAGAGGGGGAGTAACACACATCACGTCTTGCATTTTAAGGAAAATGGTATCTGTGAATGAAGTGGCAGAGAGCCCGTGATGGGGAAAAGGTTTATTTGTTCAGAGTGGAAGCACACACACACACACACACACACACACACACACACACACACACACACACACACACACACACACACACACACACACACACACACACACACACACACACAGAGCTCTCCTACCTGTCCTGTAATACAGGGAAGTAGTGGAGGTAGTCTCGGCCGTTGATGGTGATGCGTCCGGAGCCGCAGTCTCGAAGAACCACAGACGAGTTTGACGACTTCCTGCAGCCTGAGATTGAACACAACTCAAATGTTTATATGTCTGACATCTTTGGTGTCTCTAAATTGGGACGGAACAGATGTGAGTCTTTCATCATAGTTTACGCTGAAGAAGTCGTATATAAAAGCACCATTTAAAAAACATCCATAACTGAGTTTGAGAACCAGTGTTCTGCTGGTGTGTATCTACCGTCTGAGGTGCTGAAGGCCACGCCTCTCTCGTCCCTGTCCAACGGCGGCACCGAATGCTTCTTGGACTGAGCCTCCAGTTTCCGGCGGTAACGCAGGACAAACTCCTCCTCAGACGCGCAGTAGGGCATGGACAGCAGACGCTCCATCAGCTGGATGAAACGATCGTACTGAAGGAAGCAACACGTACATGTCAAAGTCTGCATCTTCGTCCACCGGCTGAGAAAGTCACTGACAGATAAGGAGAGGAAGAAGAGGGTAAAGGGCAAGAAAGTCTGCTCTTACATCTTGAGTCGAGATGGTCTCCACCAGCGAATCCTCCACTTCCTCCTTTGTGAGCCACCTGCTCGAGTCTAGAGAGCTGAAGGAGACAGACACAGCAACACTTTCATTCTCCTGAGCGTCCAAGATCGTGATGAAGAAGGAATATTAAGGACGTGTTTACAGTGATTCTTTGCTTTCATTTCCTGAGACTTCAGTGGCATCAAACTGCTTCTATTCAAAGCCTTTAACCAATTTTTTCAAATCTATTACTGGAATCAGAATCAGATGACTTTCTAAAACTTTAAAAACCTTAGGTAAATAGTTTCTAATTAGCCATCTTTCATCGTATGTTTAATTAAAAAAAAAACAAGAAAAAAAAACTCTCTTTCTCTACTCACATGTGTTTGACATCCTGGGAGAAGAGTCCTTTGGCTTTCAGACGATCTTGGTACTTCTCTAATTTCAGGATTTTGTTGTACAGTTCCTAAAATTCATAACACAACAAGCACACAACATGGAGTAAGTTTAACAGGGTGGCAAAAGCAAACCGGGGGTGACCACCAGATGAAGACCACCAACTGTCCTTCGGTGGCAGGAGCTGACGTATGTGGCAGTGTCCTGTATGGCGTGTGACAGTAATAAGAACTTAATTTATTGGCGTATTACTATTCACTGTTTATGGACTGAATGGATCCAGGTACCTGTGTGTATTTGGCCTGAAGCAAAGGGGAAACCTGATGGAGCAAAACACATGAAACTAAATAAATGACAGGACAGTTTTTGTTTTGAGGGGTCGCTCATCTTTACATCGACACTGTATTGGGAATAACCTGAGGGGAGTGTGTCACAGTGATGGGCACAGACAGTGAGACAGAAGGAGGGTGGAGGGAGGTGGGGCGGGGGGGGGGCTGGGCATGCTGGTCACGTCCCTGAGGCAGGCACCCCCACCTTAGCCGCCCTGCGCCTGGGTGAGAACTCATTTCCCCGTCAATTATTCACCAGATGTTTGTTTAATTCCTTCTTGATAGAGTGTGCCTAATCCGCTGCCACTCCGACCAGCGACTGAGGGGTACGCAAGGAAAAGGGAGGGACGGAGGGAGGGGGGGCACAAAAAAAGCAAACATCAAGCAAAAACCAATTTTCTTAGTAAAAAAAAAAAACACGTAATAGAAAATTCTGAAAAAACAAGACGACAGGAGGAGTAGGAGGGGGGCTTGGTTTACACGTTTGCAAACACTGGGCCTTACAATAGGGAGGAATAATTCACATGGATTGGCCAGATGAAAGGAGAGGACAGGACCAGTATCTGGATACATTTAAGTCAAGGCTGTTATAGAGAGAGAGAGACGGCTACAGCTCCACTCTTTGTATTCAATAAGTGGCCTTTATGTGCACGACAAGGCCTTCAAGTTCAGGGCTTCAGCTATGAGAGGAAAAGGAATATACTGAAACATTTAGCCAATAAAACGGTATAAAAGCAAAACCAAAGTGCTCTAGCAGAATACCTCCTCCTTAGGATTGTGTATTTGTTTCACATGCAGGTTTAGATGAAGTTAAAGTGAAGGGTGAGGGTGTGCTGGGGGGTGTTTTCATGTTCCCTGCGGTTGTGGCCATAAAGGGCTCAGTGGAGCAGCGAGCAGGTTAATGTACCAGGCTGGCTGAGCCTCACAACAGCCAGAGGAGAGCAGCCGACCAGCAAGCCTGCTTTACACGCCACTGCCCCCTCCTGGCAACTCTCCTGAGGTGTGTGTGTGTGTGTGCGTGTATGTTTGTGATCACGCTTACAAAAAATATCTTGGGAGGGGGACACAAAACGGGAAGGAAAAACTAGGAGAGGAGGAAATAAGAGAGCACAAAAAAAAAAAGGAAAAAAAGGAGGGTAAAGTGAGCGACTGAGCCTGCGATGGTGCAGACAGGCAGCACGAGCTCTCAGACATGTCTGACATACCTATTTAAACCAACAGCAGGGGGTGCAGATTGTGGCTGCAGGGCACAATGGTGTGTATGTGTGTGTATAAGAAGTGTGAGCTTGCGCCAATATCCAGATATCATAGCTCTCCGTGTTTTAGATACAGACACACGTCTCTCATTTATGAAACGCCTTTGAACAAGGTCAGCAGCTGACAGACAGGAAGCAAACAGCTGAGTACGAAAACAACAGAAGACGAGTGAAGGGGAGGGGGGGGTCTGCTCAGAGGTGAGGAGCGGTGTGAATGGTGTAGCTGCTCTCCAGGCCTCCCTGGGGGTCTCATCTCCACCTCCCCCTTTTTAACCCACTCACCAACCAACCCACTCTGTCCCCACCCCACTTCCCTCCAAATCCCCGTGGAGGAGTCGCTCCCTGTGGCGGGACAAAGCCTGACAAGCCAGACGTGCCACACCTCAAACACGATTTTGAGCCCGGACACAAAAAATACTCAGATTTGCAACGATTTTTTTTCCTTTCTCTGCATCTCAACCAACACCTGAATTATTATTATTATTATTATTATTTTTTGCTTGCTGATGAAATTCATTCAGCCTTTTAAAATTTCTTTTCTCACTTTCCTAATGTTTCTCTTAAAATGGCAGTGTTAGAGTTTTGGTGCCCTCTGTTGGCCCAGTTTGGCTTTTCTTCTACCAACACTGGAGTTCATCATAAAATAAATACATTTATTTACTCTAAAAACTATTTAAAATCCCCTGAATGTATAAAACACACAGCTTATAAATTACCTTTCCGTTACAATGGAGCTGAATAGCATGGTGTGGGTATATTAAATGTTACCAAAGCATGTTGCCTGCTTTTTGTTGAACTGATTTCTCGTTCTTCTTCTTTTTTTAAATGCTTTATTAGATGTGTGGACTAAAAATCAGCTCCACTTCATGTCTGCATCTGCCACCATAACCAGCACAGCACGGGACACTCATATTCAGACACTAAGCAGGAAATTTTAAAACTGAAAAATAAACTAAATAACCTCAAACATTCTGCTAGACAGTTGCTGACTTTTGGACCCAGAATGAGGTGAGGATAAACTTCACCGCCTCGGGAGCACAGGTAGATACAGGTATTCTCCAGTGATTCATCCTTCAAGCCGGACTACCTCTGACCCCTCCATCCTCCTCCCCCTTCTCCTCCCTCTGTCTCACTCTCCTCTAATCTCCCACCTTTCTTTCACCCCGGCTCTATTCAGCTGTGTGGAAAAGAGGATCTGACGTCGCCTCTCCTCGGGGACAGCGCAGCCTTCTCTCAACTCGCTCTCTCTGAATAGGATATGACCCGAGGGTGCAGGAGGCAGCGAGGGGAGGGAGGGCAGGGAGAGGAGGGAGGGGCAGGTGTGGAAGAACCAGGGATTTTGAGCTGGATGAAGATTTACCTCCACCCCACATGAAAAACTTGACAGTGCCGCTGACTGCTACAGCTGCCTGGGGTACTCACATGCATCAGGGAGTAGTAGGACTGTTTGCCGGTGTAAAAAAGGAAATGGAAAGGCCGTCCGTCTGCTCCCCACTGGACAGCTTTAAATACAAGAGAGGTGATCCTTTTAGAGGCAGCTTACTCATTTACAGACAGAAAAATGTAATCAGGTGCATATATTACATACATACCTTTCTGCTTAGGAAATATTTCATCTGGATGCTGGAAGTGAAAACAGAGGAGGATTTTAAATGATTCCCTATTTTATTTCTCATTTTTATTATATTTACTGAAAGTTACATCAGTTTGTTGGGAATTTATGTCACAAAAACTAATAATACACAGAATTTAAACGGATAGGAAAGTTAAGTTGAGATGCGTCTAACCCACACAGACGTACCTTCATGAGGGGCCTGGCTTTCTTCTCAAACAGGGCGGAGGGGAAGAGGTAGGCGATGCTCCTCTGTGGGTGAGACAGGAAAGAAATTAATAAATAAAAGGAAAACGAAATGGCAGCGTGAGCGACGCGTAGATGGCAGATTGTGACAATGCTGACATGTCCGAACAACAGAGGTCGCACCAACGGCCGACAGTGAAAGTGACAGAAAAAGAGGCACAAGCTGCTTGCGGGTTCAAGGAAAGGCGAGTGTGATGTGTGTGTGTTAGTGAGTGAGAGTGTGTGTGTGTGTGTGTGTGTGTTACTGTAGAGTTAGAGGAGAAAACAAGCAGAAAAAGGCAGAAGTTTTTGGCTTTGTTGACAGCGAGCAGAGGACACTGATCGTCCAACAGTTCACTCCAAGTTCATCCTCTGCTGTGTGTGTCCCCGTGTTATTAGCAGGGCTACAGATGGCACCGTAAATGTGTGTGTGAGAGAAGAGAGGGAGACAGGAAGTGTGCTGGCCCCGCCACACTCATCAAGACAGTCTGTTCATCTCGCTCCTTCCTCCATCCCACTCTCTCTCTCCACTCCTCTTCTGCTTCTTTCATTTTTTCCTCCTCTCTGTCGGTTCAATTAGTGAGGCAGCAGGTGCTGCACAGAGGGAGCAGGTTGCTGCCTTTAAGGTTGTCAAAACGACAGAAAGCAGGAAGTAAAGGACAGAATAAATGTGTGTGTGTGTTTGAGAGGCAGGAAGAGGAAGACAATTGAGGAGAAGTTAAAGGGTAAAAAGAAAAGAGGAAAAGGAAAAGACAGGCAGAGAGGAGCAAGGAACAGATGAAGACACACCTGTGCGTCCCCTGAGCCTCAGCACAATATGGCAGAGATCCCCGAGGGGCAAAGACAGAGTGACGGAGGAAGAAAGAGGGAGAGCGACAGTATAACCGACACCCGTACAACCGAGCAGCGCCACAGCGCAGGAGGGCGTCCGATTTTACAAATTCCAACGACACGGTGAAATCACTCATGCTACATTTTGAACACGCAGAATGACACGACTGAAACAGCCGTCTTTTATCGCCTCTGCTGTGTCTCTGAAACTGTCGCCTGCTCTCACATGTCCTGAATGAATGAAGCCTCAACAGGTCTGCACAGTGTATACCTATGTATTTATGTAAAAACAAGTTAAGGAGGCTGAGAAGATTTTTCTAAATCACATAGTAAATAATCATCACTTCATTTCTGGTGGAGCTGCAATGATGACTCAATTAATTGATTATGCAATAAGATATCAAAATAAAAGGGAAAAGTCAATTTCAAGCCAAAGAGATAAATAAAAAAATGAATTAATAAAAATATAAAAATGACTTGGCACTAGTTTAAAAACAGCTGACTGGAGATCTAAATCAAAGTCCTATATATTTTATCATAAGAGATATTCATTGGTCTTTTGTGGGTCTGTGGCTCATACCCAGTGTTAAATCCCCCTGGCTGTAAACATCCTCTTGATTTTTTCTGGATGTTCATCACTGTCACACCTGAGGAGTCTGGACTCTGAGCCAAGGTGGAGGGATTTACAGGTCGCCCGCTCTGCACCTCCAGTCCTCCCAAATTTTCCTCTTTCCTTCCACACATCCAAGTGCGGGCTGTTGGCCGTCGCTTTGGTTTTCACAGCCTGGCGCCAACTGTTCTCTTCATTACACATGAGGGACACTGGGGAACCAGCGAGGGGAGAGCGGGAAATCAAGCTAAACGGTCGGAGCAGCGAGGGCTAATGCATTGCCAAAATCTGAAAGAAGCACGCGGGTGTGTGTTTGAGGGTGTTGCTAATATCCCTGATGCAGCGGATTAGCCAGAGGTGGCCACACCTCCCTGCTGATGTTAGAGTTTGCAGGTGCTAATGATGATGATGATGATATGAAGAGAACAAGCTTTAAGCCAGCCTGAAAGGTGGAAGCTCATCAATATTTAAAAAGGCTTATATGCTTGTGGATTTCAGTCGCATGGGGGGGAAGATAAATGTGAACACGTGAGCCATCCAAGTGACTGCAAAATAAAGTTGTAACAGCTGTATACCTGTTACAAATACCTGTTTATCAGTATGAAATCCAAAGAGTGATGAAAAATTGTACTAAATTGCAGTGGAAATTCAGAGGTTTGGACAGAGACACGGTAAACAAACTCCCACCTGTCAACAACAACTTCCAATTAGCTCTCACCATGCAGTAAAATGATGTAAACTGTAGAACCGTTTTAACAGACAGCTGCAGTCAGACTTCACATCACCATAAAAAACCCATGAAAAGCCAAAACTAACAATGTATTAATCCACATCTCAAATCTTTCCAAATTCCCTACCCTGTGTGTGAGAGTCTCCAGCCCATTGGTCCCTACTGAGGACTTTAGGACTTAAAAAACAAAACTAAACAACAACTTATAAATATTTTTTTAAAACGGCTCAGTCATTTCCTAAAACAAGTTGCAGAAAGTTTGCAGAAATCCATGACAACATGAGATAGAACAGCAAACTTAAGGCAAAGCTCTTATGAAATTGATACAGGCTGGATTAAATTCATCCTGCTTTTTTTTCCCCACATCTTTCATCCGCATCCTTCACAAATCAACCGTTAGTATGTACTGAAAATGCCCTCAGCCAAACTCTTGATTCTTTATGTCAGTGCTTTAGAAACTGAGCCAAAAACCAACACTTGCAGGCCAACTTCTTTGGCTTTTGAGAATATTTTGTTGATTTTAAATAGGTTTTATAACCACCAGAGATAAGAAAAGGTTTGCAGGTCATACTGGAGCCACTGAAACTGAAGATAAACAATGAAAAACCACAAACACTGGAGCTGTAAAACTAGTCTGCACAAGCCAGTGGATGCATCAAAGACACTGACAGAGGTAACAGTAAGTCTGAGTCTTACATCTATGTCCTCCTGGGTGAAGTTCTCCGGGTCTTCTCCCATCATGTTGGCCAGGTGCCGTTTCCCGATGTTGAACTCCTCCACCTGCTTCTCAATAAACTCCGCCGTGAGCTTCTGCGGTCCTGTACTCGCCGGGTTCTTTCTGTGGAGGGCAGAGCTCACACATATCTGCCTGCTCAGGACCTGGGGAGGAGGAAAGGGGCCGTTATTATCAGATATGTAAGGTTAGCCAACTTTCTAAATATATGGAGCAACAAAGACCACAAAACTACAGCCGAAGTGTCGTTAAGCGTTCAGTAATTTATATTAAGATGAACCAAACCCCATCACACCGCGATAAAACTAAATGTGACATTATCAGACTCTTATTTCTACAATCCGTCAAGCGAGTTTCGGCTGCAAGACCCTGCAGGAGGATGCCACATCAAGGACGGCAGTGTTATGGCATGGTAGTTAATGTATTTCTGTTCACGTTTGTTTTAAGCACGGGACATGCTGTACTATTAGACACAACAGCGCACTTTACCTGCCGGCTCAGCTGCGATGTGAGCGTGTTCATACTGGAGCTACAATTCCCACATTTTCCCAGAAATGTGCCCACGGTTCGTAAACAGGACACCGCCATCTTGGCTGACAGCTCTGACGTCGGCGGCGGAAGTTGTTACACGTCAGAAACAGGCGACACAACGTAAAATATTTTAAATAACAATAAATATTATGGAAATATAGGCATGGAACATCAGTCCTTATTCATATCCTATTTACATTTTATAATTGCTTCCAAAAAATGTAAATATTTCTATATATATATTTTGTGAATATGCTTTGACAACATTGCTTAGCTTAATTTTCAAAATATATAATGAAAAGCTGGTGCATAAAGGGACATGGGAACATTTGAACTTCCAAAATAAATTGCTTGGCAAAGGAGCAGAATTGCTGCATTTGAGTTTTGTTTTTTTTTAAACCACAAATAAAAAGAAACAGTAAAAAAAAATTAAAAACAAAGAGAGAGAATGAAGTGGATAATTCAAGCCATATGACAATAGACCACAACCTTGAATAATCTGCCTGAAATGACAAATGAGACAGATAAAAAATGTGTACATTCCAACAAGAATCACACATTTTAAAACAGTTGAGACAAGTGAATATAGTGGCTGCTTCAATTACACAGCTTTTTTATCTTTCAGACATCAGTCCACATCACATCGCAAATGCCACAGCTCATTGGAAACTGGTGTTGTTCAGAGTGATCGTGGAAACTCAAAACATGCTGGCCACATGGAGCCGCTAAGAGCAAAATGTGCAGTGATTCAGCTCACGAAAACTATTCCTCATGTCCTGATTTCGGCTGTAAATTAACACCAGCCATTGCCTTAATATTAAACACTAAAACAGCTTAAAACTTGGTTGTCTACAGGTTAAAAATGAAAAGAAAAAGAAATTCACCTGTCACTTTCACTGCTTTACCATTAAAAAGAATTAAATAAAAAAATAAACAACAGTCTGTTGACTGTTGTAAGTGATATTGTATTATTTTACCACAGGAGACTTTGTTAGAAATGTAATGATATTGTTTCTATATTTGCACATCTTTGCTCTTTATACTTCCATCGTTCCAGGCTTTTACACCACATGATCACCATGTTCAGCGCCAGTGTTTTGCATATAGACAACCCCTACCAACACACACAACTATCTGAACCCACTTTGACCCCAGAGACCTAATAATACAGCACTTATGAGGCTCTGATGTCTAATGCGAACTGTATGTGAACACCATCTGCCTTCCATGTACAATCACAGACAAAAGGAGGGGCACTCTAAATGTCACGCCACAAGATTCAAAGCAGCGGATCCACATGAGTTATCAAAAATAACACAATAAAAAGATGCTCAGTCACCGTCTGCCAAACACGTTGGCAAGGCTACACATAAAACAGATTGTTTTGCATATGCGGTGCACTCGGTGCTGGGCAGCGCAGAGATGGATTAACACAACATTTTGTGTGGATTCCTTGAATAGATGAGCACAAGCTGCCACTTTCGGCAAACTTTATAAATCGGGATGAAAATAAGCTTCAGTCCTCCAGGGAGCAGTGATAAATGTGTTTCAGTACATCACACAGCAACACGTGTTTTGTACGACCACAGTTTTTCAGTTGTCGACATTGAGGAGCACAAGTGTCTTGCTCTACAACATGTGTACATGTCTATTATTGGTTTGCCTGAACAGCCAGTTTGAGATACAAATTTGTCACATCATGCTTTGGCTAACTGAGTACATGCTGTGCTTAATGTTTATTTAGGAGTTTCACCCCCTACTTTGTGAATTTATTGGGTTGGTTTGACTTAAACATCAATTCAGTTTTCAATAAATCAAATTTGTACTCCTTTCCTTTAGAGTCTTTAGACTCTTTTGATATCATGAAAACTGTTTCAGATGCTGGTTGACATATTGAGATCTTTATGTAAGAAAATAGTGTCTCAACTTTTATTACACATCATACCCATATTTAGGAAAAGCTCATGTGATAATTTCCAGTGTTTGCTGATAACGATTCATGCAAACAGGACTTCCTTTGTTTACTCATAACTTGGGCAGAAATGCACCTGCAGTTACTGTGGGCCTTTTCCTCTCATTGTGTGTGTGTGTGTGTGTGTTTTCCATACAGTAGTTAGTATGCTGTGTTTACAGATCAATGCTGTGTGTCTTCACTTAGATTACTTTGATAGAGTTGGAACAGGAACACGAGGAGATTAATCAAAGTGAAGGGGCACTGACTCCCGGCCCGTGCCAGTCGATATGGCCGCGTGGTTAATTTGCCCCGAGGAGGGCTGTCGTCAGGCAGATGATAAACAGTGTTTGCCCCGTTTTTTAGCCACAAGCGTGCTCCTGCTCACCAAGAAAAATAGTTTCGACCCATGGTCTCTAATTCACAGTGGGGGGTGAGAGGTGGGACATTAATCATCCTTCTGCCTTGGTCCGTCTCTGACAGGCGAGCCACCGTGGGTGGATTGGGTGGAGATATTCGTTTGGTGAGCTCACTGTGGACTTAGGTAAACCCTGCAACATACTGTACAGACTTGAAACTGTTTATTTCACCAGTCACATTTTGTTAATGAGAAGATACACCTTGTTAATGAGGACCAAACATTGCCAGTTGCAGTGAAAATGGTGAATTTGCACTGAAAACAGTGCTATGACGTGAAAGTAAAAGGATTTAATTTAGGGAAACCTTATGGGCGTCTGTTTTCATGCGTGCCATGTGTCATCAATGCTTCATATGAGGCTGCAGCTCAGTGCCAGGCATTAGAGAGTTGGCTCTCATCCAGCTGTTCCAACAGATCTCCATAAGGACAGCAGGGATTCCAGCACCGTCTTGAAAAGGAAACGCCACAATAGGCGACATCGACCTCCTCTCAATTTGCCCCATCCCCAGATTGAGCGACATCCTTTTAATTGTACGGCTAAAACGGCGATGGAGGAAGAAATAATGGAGGATATCACACTGTGGAGCTGTGCCAAGTCCACTCCTTCCCCCTCTTTCCCAAGGATGGAGTGCTGGAGAATTGAGGGCTTATAATGCCAGTGAGCTGAGGCTTTGCTCCAGTCATCATTTCCATGCTGCTTTACGCTGATTCCCTAATATCCTTAGCGCCTTGTGTAGGGATAAGCCCATCGTGCTGAAACATGGCTGTCATGCCTATAAACCGTTCACGGCTCTAAAGAATCCATTATGGTTGCTCCACAAACATGGGGACTCAAAGGGCCACTTTGCTCAAGCTCATTTACTCTTTTAAAGCATATTTATTTACCCTTTAATGCTGTGGTGGAAGGGATCTCCAATACTCCACAATACATCACAGCAGGTTGTGGAAATGGCATATTTAAGTATAAGTGGTCATTTACACCATGAATCATGCATCTTTAATGTACTTAGCTGCATATTTTTTTACGACGCACGTGTTGATTCTTATACTGCACAGAAAATACTCTACAGCGTGAGCATCCATCAACAAAAAGATACAAAGACTTCAGGAGTAAAGTCATGATTTCAAATTGAATTAAACAAATGAGGAACCAGACAGATAATTTATCTGTTGCTGTTGTAGTCTGTGTTTCTATAAAAAGGAACAGTGTTGTTCCTGTGTGGCTCGGCTCGGTCAGTGATTAAGTGTTGTCCTACCTCTGTCGGTTTTGGGGCATCCATTACCCTCTGCAGGTCAATGAGGAGCAAGGCACTAACACTGACAGGGTTTCAGTTTCCGCCAGAGCCACCCATTCTCCAACAGCACAGCCACGACACTGTAAGACACAACCTCCACTAAGTGGCAGACAGTGATGTTGGAATAAAATACAAATGAGATTTAAAATCTGATTTATGTCATTCAAGATATACATTTCTCAGATTTCATAAAATGTGCCAGTGCAGTGCAGTGCATGGAGAGATCCAGCATCAGCAGGGGAGCAGGGAAAAGGTCAGAGGTGCTGTAACCTGCACCACACAGTGATCTTTGTGTGAGGTAAAACAAGTTATATGCTGTGGTTCAGAGCTTTGTCAAGGATTTAATCTCCCTTCTCACACACACACACACTAACACACACACACACACACACACACACACACACACACACACACACACACACACACACACACACCAGTTCGTAGATTATCAACAAGTATGGTCATTGAGTGGAAATTAATTTGCCACTGGTAATGGATAGAGACATTTTGCTGAGATGCGTAAAAACAGCTGAACTGCCAGCGATTACCTGCTGGAATCAGCCTTCATCAATATCAGGATAATTACAAAGCACTTCTGGCAGTGCGTGAAATGAATGGAGCGTGCAACAGATTGGGCGGTGGCCATAGATGTCTGCAGATATTAGGCCTCCTCCTCAGATCGGCTCCACAGGGGGAGAAAGCTACCTGAACAGACTGGAGCTTCGGGAGGCAGTTTGAGAGGGTCTCATATTAAAACAGAAAACAGTGAGGTAGAACAGAACAGAAATGACTGTGACTGAAGCTAATACAATTGCACAGAGCTGAATAGAATAAAAAGAGCACAGGATTAGAATAAAACAGAACAGAAAGCACTGGAACAACAGCTAAAGGTAAAACAAAATAGAGCCAAACACAATGCAAATAAATAGAATAAAACGCATGAAGCACAGTGCAGGGTGCATTAGAACAGAACAGAATTGACACTGACAACTGAATGAGACATAAATAAACTACAAAGATGAAACAAAAGAAGGAGTGGGAAAGTGCAGAATAGAATAGAAAAGCAGCAAAGGTTGGAAAGAAAGAAACTAGTACAGTGCAGGAAAGAAGACAACGGGGCAGTGAGGAGAAAGTGGAGCAGAATACAACAGGGCAGATAAAAAATTAATAGAACCAGGCAGAAAATGAATGGTGTGAAATAAAATGGAGCAGTGCAGAATAAACAAGTGGATAGAAATTCACAAACCAGAGCAGAACACAAACAAAATAGTTAATTTGCATAGCACCTCTGAAACACAGAGGCGATACAAAGTGCTTTACATAAAGGACATACGTTAAAAGTGCTTAAGAATAAAATACACTGTGCAGAATAACATGAAATAAAATACAATGAACAAAAAAAAAAATAGGTACAGGAAATACAGTTTTAGTGTCATAATAAGCTGGGCCATCTTTTGAAAATAAATTAAAAGGGAGCAGCAGACAAAACTGTTTTAGTTTTGACAAAACATTCTCACCACATGGTCTTTTTAGAAGATGTTCTGGACATTCTGATTGTATCACACATCTTCCTCAGCTGGAAGAGTTTGCCCAGGTGTTAAAAACTGTAGATGTTTGAATTTCCATCTTTTTTTCTGGGCGATCAAACAACTAAATTCTAAATTTGGGGGCTCTGGGGCTCCCAGCCATATCAAACAGTCTTATCCAGTACATCTTCTTGTTTTCCATGAATTGTTGATGTTCAAATTTCCATTTTCTGTGCACTTAAAGGGCTTCTTGTCCATGTAGGTTTAAAAGTTTAAGTTTAAAGAGTTTAAATGAGAACAAAAGTGGCTAAACTTGGGGGTGAATTGAAAATCATAAAGTTGCATCTATTGAGCATAATTTACTTCTTGGCTGTATTTGGTTCAGATTAGAGATACTGACTCACTACTTTCTTACAAACTACGGGGCTTAATGGGTTTATACTCTTCAGCTGTACTAATCTCATAGAAGGAAATGTTTACAGTATTGTACAGAGCAGCATTAATCAGAACGCCGACTCGTGTCTCTTCAGTGTCCAGAGTGATGCTGGTGATAAGGCCCATGTCCAGACCAGAGCATGGGATTCTGTAAGGTGGTTTGTCTACAGAGGGGGGAGGGGTGTTCAGGGTGTCGATCCCTGTCTTTCCCAGCCTTCACTTCCATCTCTCACATGGAACCACTTTGGTTACCCCCCTTTTCCCCTTGCCCTCTCCTGTCTGTCCTCTCAGACAGCGAGCAGGAGGCAGTGTTGGGTTTCCTCTCGAGCTGAAGGGTTATTTCAGTCCATCGCTGGGATGAAAAGATGACTATTTTCCTCTGCTTCTTCCATCCGACTCTTTTTTCAGGTGAGAGGCGAGGGGAGGAAGGAAACTATTACACGCGGGGTGAACTGGGGCCTGGAGACGCTTGCCGGGGAGGAAGAGGACCCGAATCCGAGACTGGACGAGGAGAAACCCGAGATCTCTGGAAACTGCTGGGAATGACCCAAGAAAAACTTCCGTCGCCCCTCCGCCATCCTCGTCCCGTCCTGTCCGAAAGTGTTTCCCATAATGGTCTTAGCTTGCGAGAAAGTGTGCTCCCGAGGCGGCAGGGGTTCCCTAAAGGCCCAGAGACTCAAGCAAGCATGTGTGAAAGCATTAACACACAGAAACCGCCCATGGGAACAGGCACAAAGGCATTCATGTACACTTTTCCCATTGCAATCAAGTTCTGAGGTTATACCACATATGAGATTATAAATTAGAAGGTTATTTTCTAAAGCAGGGAATGAGGTTTATGTTAATTTGTCCAGTGGTGTCTGTGACCTCCTCAAATTTCTGTTTTGGCTGCACCGACACCTACAGGTTTGCAAAGAATGATCGAAACCAGGCACAGCTGTTCGGTTTGCGGTCGAGGGAGATTTACATATCTGGGTGAATGTTTTAAATGCCAGGCGAGATCTAAAAAGTCGGGGGAAATTCCATCCTTCAGAGAATGTTTTCATATTGTTTCCATTTCATCTGGATGGACGCTTCGAGCGAGCTCTCGCATGCAGTTGCACATCAATCACTGCCTTATTACAGAGAGGGATTTGGTGGAAAAATAATGCTTTTTATCCGAGGAAGGGGATTGTATAATTGCTGCTCGTTTGACCTCGCGTTCAGCTCAGAGCAGAAATGTGAGGCCGTTTGACGACATCTACACCTCACTGCTTTGTCTGCAATTTGTTGTTCTCTATCCGCTGCAGCGTAGCATACTGACAAAGGAATCTTTCCTCTGTGCTGAGTTGGATAACTAAAGGAAAAAAATAAACTTTTTTCTTTCTTTCTTCTAGAAAGTGAACAAACTCTGACCACGGCAGTCTTGGCAGCCGGTTGCAAACTATTTTGGTTGAAATGTAATAATTCTAGATGGGGAAAGGAGCCTAATAATAATAGTATCAGTTGCTGTTTTCTTCCAAAACCAACTGCAAAAACATGTGGCGCATGTTAAGTGCAGTGAGTAACTTTATAAGCCAGAGTCTTTATATGTAAATAAGCATGCTTTTTGTTCTCCCATAGCATTTGGGGAAAGACCTGTTCAAGTGGATGTGTTGCACCTCACCAGCTGACAAATTGCTGGAGTGATTGAACTGAAGGACTGATTGCTAGGTTAATATCTGCCATTGATCTTTTCATTGATCATTTGTCCCTTGCTAATGACTGTGACTGGACTGATTTTAAATAATATGTCTCGCTCGTAACCTGACATCAGAGGAGGGGATAAGGATCGGAGTATGACCATTTCTCGGGGAAGGAAACTGCTGCGAAAAATCAGCTTGAAAGGCCAGAGGAAATTGAGACAATATTAAAAAGAAAAGGTTCAATCTGCGAGCTTTTTTTCCCTGCTGATCAGAAGGGCTGCGGACTACTGCTGGGTTCCTTAACATCTGGTTGGGCAATTTACCCCGCTCTGACGACTGGAAAGGTTAAACCACTAAAATCTAATATTTGCCTAGAGGGGGTCAAGGCACTGCAATTACAAGGTACAATCGGCAGGGCTAATCAGCTAGTAGCGCGTACCATGGGCTCGGCTGGGCAAATAAGCCCTGATCAGAAGCACTGTTCTCTGCCTCTCCTGTTTACTTATTAAACCCTGTTCTCATGTTCAAGGGCCCCACTGCAGCCTCTGGCCCCACACACCCCAAGGCACAGGGGAGTAAATTTAGCTCCTGACGCTTTTTAAATGGGACCGCGCCACTTGGCTAGAAAGTAGCCCCCCATGTTAATCAGTATCTGCGGCCTTTGTTGCGAAATGATCTCAAATTACTTTCCTCCAATCTGGCAGGCATTAACACCTTGGGAAGGAACGGGATAGGTAGAGATTTGTACCCTGAGGAGGAAAACAAAGTGCAGAGCACTGAGACAGACGAGTGTGCGCATGTGTGTATGTGTGTGTGTGAGGACACTGACGAAGGTCCACATAGGCATCATGTCTCAGAAGGATGTGTGTGTGTTCCACAGTGCTGTTTACATGCTTGGTCTTTGACACACATTTCCTAATTGACTGAGTATCAAGTGCAGGATTAGTGTATAATATATCAGAACTGTCTGGCGCGCAACACTTTTGAACAAGGCTAGGGGAACAATTACTGGTAATTAAATATGTGCCAGTTACTGGAAAAGATAATTATGTCCTTGGTGTATAACACCAATTAATTACTTTTATTTCAGTGAGCAAAGCTTTTAAACGGCAGCGGAAGCCATTCGAATGGCACCCATGTTTGAGTGCAAGCAACCTCTGTGTTTGCTGATGTGTAAGTTGTGCTCCGCTGCCGCTGCTGCTGCTGCTGCTGCAGAGACGAGCATTAAGGCGCCACACATGCAAATTATTCAAACCAGAATCAGGCATTTCACTTTGCTATACAGCTCACATTTACTGTAACAGAAGGGGAAATTGCAGCAGATGCTCTCGCTTCAAAACAACCATGAGAAATTGACAGTAGCAGTTCGGCACTCTGGTATTAGTTGCAAACAAGCTCTGTCAAGGCTACAGTCATAATATTTTTACCTCTCTCTTCTCCCTCCTTAGGCATTAAACATTGACATAATAGGTTGAATGAAAAAGAGACTTTTCTGGGGAGGGCAGAGCTCAACTCTCTCTTGCTAAGAGGATTGTTCAGATTGGATATAGAGCCTACGAGGAATCACGAGAGCTCCATATATCCTCACCCCTTCCTCTTCTGTACTTACAACACCTCGCCACGCCAAGATAGCAGCACGAGATTAGCTGTAAACCTCTCCTTCACCCATACAGTCACAACACCAACTGCTCTGAATGTAAACACGTATATGCCCTGCTCTTATTCACATATCAAAGTGGGTTTCAAGCGAGGTGAAAATGTACGGATTAGCAAATGATCTCATTTTGGGCACCTGCCTCTAATGTCTAACTTGGAAATACCTGTGGCCGATCATTAGTAATCTATTAAATCCACAGCCTAGAAATGGTTACACATGCCAGCCCCTCTGAGCCAAACATAGCTGATGCTGCTTTTCCAATCCCCCTCTCACTCTGGTTAATGAGATACAGAGTCAGACGGCCCAAGCGTGCTTTCTCTTCCTTCACCTCACACTCTCTTTCTCTCTGGTCCTGCAGCACGCTGTACAGTAATGTTTATCTGCCAGCTCGCTGTCGGCTCCTGCACCAGCGCTTTAATCCATGCATCCATTCAGTCTCCTCAAACTATCAGTCTGTCAGGAGCATGTGGCTGTGTGTGTCTAGTGAGAAAATGTACATGTTTTCCACGTCTTTCATGTATTTTCATTCCTAGATATCAATGTGGAAATAAGACTACAGCTAATTACTTGAGTGTATGGTGTGTGTTTCTAAACCAAAATGCACGTTTGGCACTCCTGTGTCAATGTTTATGTGCATGTTAACGGGTGTTTGCAGGTTTAATCCCCTTGTGGGGACGAAAATCTGTTTGTATACTAACATTGTAGGGAGTTTACATTTGGGGACAAAGAAACAGGCTCTCACAAGGTTAACAGTTAGAATATTGGGGTTAGAACTTCAAATGTTGTCTCTACTACATACTGTGCCATGTATGCATCAGCTAGGGTACTAGGAATCAACACACTTTATAGATTTAGGCTGACAGAAAATAATGCAAAGTAAAAATTTTTGCAGCTTTGAGTAAAACTTAACAACAGCAAGGCGTAGGCGTACTGATGTTTTGTGTAGGTGTCTCTCAATTTGTCACTTTTCCTGTGTGAATACACGGCACAGTCAAACCCTGCTTGGAATCAGTGAGCAGTGTGAAATTAAGAAGGATGCTCGGTTTCTGGTTGAAGTTAGGGTACGCTTCATTTTAGGGTTAGGGTGGAGTTAGGCATGTTATGATTACGGCCAGGGTAAGTCTCCAGGGAATGAATGTAATGTGATTTGCTTCATGTCTGTATTTTTGTGCCAAAAAGTGAATCTGTTGATGGATGATGAGCGATTGTAAGCCTCAATGCATGTGCAGCACGTGCAGAATACCTGCTTGCAGGTCAATTAAATGCCCTCCTAAATCATAATGCACGTACCGTGTCTACTTGCTCTATTTTTTTCTTTCTATTCTATTTTTGTGCCTAAATGTGAGTGTGGTACTTTTATTAATCATGTTCCAGAGACATACATCTGTTCACGCGAGGTCACGGTATCAGGACTCATTGTCCGAAAAGCAATTTCCCTATGAGGTAAAGTATTCGCATTCAGTTTTTTTGGTTATGTTGGGGTTAGGCATGTCGTGGTTAAGGGTGGTTAAATTTCCCGAAAATGAATTAAAATCAATACAATGTCCTCCAAAATGACAAAAACAATTTTTTTTCTATTCATGTCGTTTCATAATTGTAAGCAAATGCATGTGATTATTTCATGTCTTTCTTGTATGTTTGTGCCTAAATGTGAGGCCACAATACAAAATTGGTGGGTGTATCCTGCTCTGCATGTGTGTGGCAAGTGTTTCTAAACAAAACTGCATGTGTTGCACATATTGCACACACATGTGGATGCTCTTGTGTGTGCGTATTTGTTTGGCGTCTGTGTGTGTGTGTGTTTGCAGGTGGAGGTGTGTGTGTGCTGATCCAGGCTCTCTGGAGGGGCCCAGTGTGTGTCACAGCGGGCCTTGCTCCCCCTGGATCTAAGCAGTATTGACAAACCCATCAGAGCTGGTTGATGCATTGGGCTCCCTCCTCGCTCCCCTCCGCCTCACCCTCCCGGCCTCAGCGGCGCTGTGGGGCTGCGCTGACATGCTGTCACCTTGGTAACTGCTGCCAGAGAGAACGGCCTGCTGGGATAGCTGACCCGAGCTGGCGGCCGGCCGGCGAGCTGCAGCAGGAGATGTCACCGGCGGACCCCTGAGGACCGTCCGACCCCTGTCTCTGTCCCCGACCATCGATCCGTCTGCTGTGGAGATCCGCCACCGCCTGGGACTCTGACTTAGACAGGACAGGGAACACACACACAAAAACACAAGTGCACACTCACACAGACAAAATCCAATGTGCAGGCATTGAATGAGGCACAGACAGACACATCAATGCACATTCATATTCACACATATGCTTGCAAATGCACATATATGCTTTAATGTGACTGAGGGAGGATTTGTCAGCTGTCTCAGAAAACCACAACAGATTCTGATCTTACTGATCCCAGTTTGGTGATGTCAAAACTTGACTAGCCTGAAATCAAACTAAGCTCAACAGCAAACTGCTAAATGCCAAAAATGTCCCCAAAAGCATTACCTCAAAGCTCAAACGACAAAAACATCTGCCTCAGAATCTATCTGTGTTTAAGAAAGAAGTCATCCTCCATGTGATGTTTGTGCTCATGAGCAGAAAGTCCTGGCACGTCTTTGGAGAATCTCTTCTTCTTTTCTACTTTTTGAGGTTAGTAAGTCATTACTTGGCAACTTCTGAATCCTTCTCCCCGTACGACGGTTCTCTGAGCCAACATAAACAGCGATTGTTGGCACCGGCCCGTTGGCGGCTGTGGGCGTCAGTCTTCACGAATGTTGGGAGTCCTTTGAAATGCTGACCAGCTTTTTGACACGAGGCTTTGGTAGCGGCCGAGCTCTCGCTGCGAGACGTGGGCCCGGCTGGATGCAGGGTGGACCCGGGCTTTTTATATCATAGGCTGCACTTACTATCACTGGGCAATCTGGGCACAGATGCCACCAGGTCCTGAGAAAGTCCTTAGTCCCTAAAATTATTCTGAGGAGTATTTTCATTAAATGCTTCTTTTCTTTTCCTCTAAATGAAATGATACACCCTTTATCAAGCTCTGACACCTGAAAATTGCTGCTTTACACAAGGTTTTGACTAGTACATGTGTCTAAAAAATGCACCACACTGATAAATTCAAGTTATCCAGCTTGGAAAAAGTAGCTGAACAATCCACAAGTGAACCAGCTACTCAGAATAATGCATAGAGACTTTGATGCTTTCACTTTTGATATATTTCTAACACATTTACTTAATGTTTCAGTGCAATACTTTGATCAGTGTCCTATTTTTTCTACTTTTACCTTACTAAATGATATAATTTTTCTTCTGCAACTAAAATATAGCATGTAAGACTTCACATGATGCCATCTTACAGCAGCCTCACCCATGGGGGATGATTATGGATACCATCAGCATCAACAAAGTAGCCCTGCTTGCAATAATCCTCAAAGGGTATTACAGCTTTTGTACAATGCTTTCCAAACACATGTGCACTCATTGAAAAGCTGCCTCTCATCATGTCACACGAACAAACAACAGGAGAAGATGTGAAAGATCACTAACTAGCTTCCTGGTTCCCATGGCAACCAATAAAGCAGGGCCTGGCAGTCTTTTATGGGGGATCACCGGCACGGGTGGAGCACGTGTTTGACCCTGAAACGGGATGGTGCACGTATGAGACTGAATAAAACACAAGAGTTAATTTTACACACAAAAAAAACTGCATAAAAACAGAAAAGTTGCACAACAGAGTTCTGCAAGAACACAATTAAGGTGGCAATACAACCTCAAAAATAGTGTGCGCTTGAATTGTTACTTTGGAAAAACCATGTCATTCCAAAATGTCTACTTTTTATGAGCTAAGAAAAACAGCTGTTGTGATTTTGCATCTTTAGATGAAACTTAAAACAGATTATTTTGCTTAAGAAGAAGTAGAATTTTCTCAAATGACCCACTGCCTTCAAAAGCATGCAAAGTGGCAACAAACTCCTGGAAATATCTAAAACCTTCATAATCCAAGCTACATCAAAATGTCACCTTTATTAATCAGCTCTGATTAAGGCAGTTGATTCCAGTGGAGACGTTTTAATTGTGGAGTCAGCTCAAATGGCCACTGGGTGGCGCTGCAAGGTCAGGGAAGCTGCAGAGGAGACGTTTACTCTTGTGAATTTCATCCTAAAGAAAAGAGGGGTTTTTATAGTCAACATTATCTGGGTTATATCTGTAACAGAAGAATGTTATGTTTTCTTTTTTTTTTATCGTGGAAAAATTATTCAGAAATCCATTAAGGAATTATTTAATTTAATGTGGACTTATTGCAAGTAAATATGAGATTAATAGTGAGAGAAAACTACATGAATTATTTGGTTTAGATATTATTCAAGTGATTGTACTGTTGTACTGTAATGTTACTGTTTCTCCTCTGACACTGACTGCAACAAACAATCTGAGCGGTTCATTTATGCACAGAATAAGTGAAAGGAGCAAACAATGCAAACGCAAACATTCGTGTAGTGAGGAAATGTGGTGTCAGTGTCTCTGTGTGGGCCTGTGTGTTACTGCTGCAACTTCTCCCTCAGTAAAACACAAAATCACTCTGATGAATTTCAACACGACCGAGACAAATTAGTGGCCGAACGGAAGCACACACACACACAAGCTGCTGACAAAACGTCCATTAACAAACAAATATGTAGCTGATGCATTTTATTCTGTTTTTTTTTTTTTTTTTTTTTTTTTTTTAAATCTGTTCAGGGTGTGTTTGTGTGTGTGTGTGTTTGCGTGTGTGAGGGGGGCTGCTCACTGGGGACTGACCTACAGCAGAGACCCAACCAGGATTATTTCTACGGCCAAAACTTCCTTTAGAAAACACAACTTATTGTCTGAGCCCGGAAATGGAATTTAAAAAAAAAAATTTAAAAATGCAAAAGGTGCTAAGACAGTTTGCACAGTATTGGTGAGAATGAAGCCACAAAAAACTGAGAAAGTTCCAAAAATTAATATTATGGGAATAAGTTTGTAGAGGAATTTCGGATATTTTAATAATAGTTTGTGGTTCAGTTTAATATTAAATTTGCTATAATCTCACTGTTAGAATAAACTGAAGAAATTATGAGAATATTGTGAATATTATAGTAAAATAACAGTGAAAGGTTGCTACAGATTAAAACCAAAACACTATGAGGAATATTTGGAATATTAGAGTTTTTTTCTGGCGCAGAACATTCGATTTTTGCAGCAAGTTTAAGTGTTTGAACTTTTGAAAATCCTTATTTAAAATAATCAACAATCGTAAAAAGTGATTATTTTCCCGTTTGTCACTAATAAATGTACTTTAAATATTAAGTAAAGCGAACAAAATCACTCATGTTGTGTTAGAAGCGAGGGGAGTAAATAATAAATAAATAAACAAATAAACCTGAGAACACAGCAGGCTTTATGTGCTTTTGAAATGCAGACAGGCAGATGAGATGCTGAAGCATATTACCTCTGTATGGCTGAGCTGCCTCCAGACTCCATTCACCCCTCCTCTACCTATCCATCCTGCCTGCTCACAAAACCATGACCTTCACAATTTATAGAGGAAACCCCCGAGAGTCACGTCATATTTTAAAAACGTCCTCCTCTTCTTCTTCTTCCCCTTTTCCTGCTGCTGCAAGAACAGACACTTGATAAGCTCCATTTACATGTAGGACTATTGTCGTCTCCTGCTTTTGTTTACTGTCCTAAATTTTCTTATATATATTCTGAAGAAGAGAAAAACTGTTCTGTAAATATAATAATGATAATAATAATAATAATGGCTGCTGTTGTTACACTCCTGATTGGCTAATTTATTTATATAAATTAATTAAAAGTAGCTTTGGTGACAACAGTAACGAGATAATGCATTAAGAGAAAATTAAATAAAAGCATAAATTAAAACAATATGAGAACTTTTTACATGCTGTAGTAAATCAGAAAAAAATACTAACGTAAAAAGAGACGGAATAATCTTTTTTTTTAAACGTGAAACAGACTTTTGCATTATCATCCAGTATTTCCTCTAACAAACCAACGAGGGATGAACAAAAGAAAGAAGCCACTATACTTACTGTAAAATAACAGTAATAATAATGATCAAAAGTCAGCAGTCACAACCAGACAGAAGGATATTTTCTGAGCGTCTCCTCTGCAGCAGAGATAAATCCATGTGGACGTGAAAGAGGAGGGCTCCCTGTGGAGAACAGCTCAGAATAATCCATATTCATGCGCTCGACACGTGGAGTAAATACAGTATGAGGGGGGGAACTATTGTGTATATGCACGTTTTCACCAGGTCAGAATGAGCCTCACACCGACCTGCTATACATGTCAGTGGATTTACTCCTTTTACGCACGGTGAAACCACAACACGACTGTAACTGCACCTATATGATACAGCAGAAGCGAGCAGCTGAAAGGAGCCTATCAGAGTTTATATGAAACCTTTACCAAAGTATAAACAGCCTGTTTTAAAAGAGGCTCTGAACAGCCACAGATAATAAATATAATTAAAAGCGTGCTAATTAAAAAGTAAAGTGCGTTAAATAGGCAGATACAACTCTAAACGTGTAGACATCTAAGTAAGCATGTTACATCATAATCTATAAAGCTATAATAACACGTAACAGAGCTATAGTTTAATATTGAAATACACTGGTTGGGCCTATGAGACTATAATTTGCTTATGCGGGTATGTAAAATATAAATCAGCGTAATTAGATTGTTTTTATTGCGTTTATATGGTCACACTTCATGTCAGTGTCAGCGACTGACTGAGGGGCGCACGCTGTTGGCAGCCACATGAAATATTAACAATAATCAGACATTAAAAGTTTGGTTTTATAGGACAAATCCGGAGTCCCCTCCACTTCCCGGCACAAGTCTTGTTTTAAAGGGCAGAGCGGTGTGACAACGAGCAGCTTTAATCAGTGCGAATGGGCGCGACGAGCCTGTTGGGCCACTGGCGTCCTAAATCAATAGCAGGGAAAGCAAAGTGCTCCTAGGGCCTTGAACGTATCGGTGCACACACACACACACACACACACACACACACACACACACGCACGTATACGCACACGCACGCAGGCCTGTGCAGCGCTGCCGTACACACGCACACCCATGCTGCTGCCAACATGGTTTTGAGGACCCATGAAAAAGGCAAAGCTGTTGGAGAATAGGCGGATCAAAACCCATTATGAGATTTGAAACTCTTTTTTGTGTCGCTCTTGGTAAAATCTCTCACTAGATTGGGATATTTCTGCACAGGCCATGCGAGCTGTTGGCTGCTCTAAAAGGTTTTTTTTTATGATGATTATTATTATTCCCGGGATCCATATGCGTGCACAATGTATACGCACAGGACTGCTGCAAGGGATTTGTTATACTCAACTCAGGACAGCAGCGAGGAACCTCATGTGTTCCTCTCTGTGGTGAAGGTCTTGTGAGCCGGGCAGCATGGCAGGCTTATTTTAGCACGTCATGTGACTTTGCATTGGATTTTATACAGAAGAGCACAGGAACTGAATGCATAATGAGCCAGTGCATAGGTGGGCAATATCAGGACAAAGTAGAGCCACACGACAATCCATATATTTTTAAAAGCTTCAAAGTCTTTCTTGTTCTTTCAGCAGGCAACATTTTTTTTTAGTTTAAATACAATTAAATGAGCAGCCCAAACTTATGTTGTTTTGAATAACCTCACAATTAGCCTTGATTATTTTCTTTAACATTTCAAAACGTCCTTGCAAACGCCATTAACGCATTTGTAGATTAATTAGAGGAAAACATAAAGTTTTGAGAGCTGCATGCATAGCGTGTCTCTGCTGCCACTTTTACTAATGGAGACAAAGAAAAATGATGCCTACTTCTCTATATCATTGAATTCAGTTGCTAAGCAACTAGTATGGGAAATCATCCGCGAAATTCAAATCCTGCAGCGAGAGGACACGTTTTGTGAGTTTTGCTGAATAGGCGAGCGAGACAACTCAAGAAAAAAGAAAAAAAAAAAGTTTGAAAACCCAGGAACACATTTGCCTCTTGCAGCCGTGACGACAAAACAGTCCACTGGTGAAAAAATATATAAAACTCTTCCTAAACAACCACAGCCAAAGCACTGCCTCATTTAGAATTATGGTAGGAAATAAGATAATACAGGACACAATGTCTAGTCACTTGGATGCACAAGCGCTTTATCAGTCCCTGTAGGAAAATTGTTTGGACAATATTTTATCATCCTTTCTTGCGCCTGTCCCGCAAAAACCTCCGCTCCAAGCCTGTCCTGAAGGCTTGAGGAAAAAAAAAGACAAGAAAAAAAACCCCACTCCTGGTATTAATCTGCACCACTCCGACATATGTCAAACAGCTCCTCACTGTTTCATCCTCACTGCACTGTAAGTTAGAGGCTCAGCCTGTGGGCTGCTCAGCTCTGGACAGACACAGTCAATAAGCTCTGTGACCCAGTGCCCCGGATACTAAAACAACATGTCAGCTCACCGAGTTATGGACTCGTACCTGGAAAACACACCTGGCGAGCTGGGACGGTTCCGTGAATGTGGAGGGAGTTACATGAAGCATTGGAGCACACTTTTGTTTTGCACTCACTCATCATCTTGTTGACAGCCTAAGATTCAATTTTCTTATTTCAGTGAATGTAAATCAATTATTTGGCAGATTAGAGTTGGCTTTTTGTTGACGAGCGCATGAATAAGACGCTCATGGAGCAGGCTAATAATTATGATAAATATGTGTTTATCAGTATTAAGGGATTCGGTAACTGAACTATAAACTGCAACGTAAACATTACATAACATGCAGTCAGGACATTAGGACGCTCTATGCATTCACCCCCCGCAACATGGACGCGCTGTTACCCGTGTGATTTTTCTTTCAGTACAACAAATGTCACTTTAACTTTTATTTTTTCCCCCCAAGAAAATATAAATCCAGCCTCGCACGCTGCCCATCCTGCAGGCTGAGGATTTTCGGGCTCCTGCTTTTTGCCCAAGGCCTGAAGAGGCAGCAGATGTAAACAAACAGACGAGCCATTGTGCAGGCCTGCAACTGGCCGCGATCTTTCATTTAAATGGTAATACACAGTTATGGGATGATGATAACAAACGATGGTGGACATTTATTTAAGCTTAGGCAATAACTTCTGGGACCTTTTGAGCTCTACAGACGGCAACTGCTGTATTAATACGCCATATTAAAAAAAAAAAGTAGTAAATAAGTAAAATCACATTTTATAGTTTTAAAGGTGGAATATTTTCCTTTTCTACAAAGATCTTTTGCTCTGCTTTATTCTAATGGAGGTTATTATAAGCTCGCAGCTTCATCTGGGACAAAATAGTCCACCATTTTCTTCATTAGCTTCTGCTGCTGTGCATGCAAAAAAATAGCACACGGGCTAATTTAAAAAAAAAAGAAGAAGAAGAAGAAAAAAAAATTAACAGCCACATATGCGATAAGAATATAAATTTCAAAACACAAGATGACTGCATTTCATTCTAACAAATTTATTGTGTCTCAATCAGCTCGTACGGAACCACTACTGAAATTAAATTACAATCAAATTATCACATCAAAATATACCCTTATTACCTAACAACGGTCAATGTCAGCTTATGATGATTTGTGCTCCTTTAGAAACGATAATACAAAATTAAACAAATAAGGGCAACAACAAAAAAATATATATATAAGAAAAAAAATAAAACAAGAAAGGGGAAAGCATCGTACACAAGTTCTGGGGGAAAATAAATTACCGTTTGGAATAATTCATATGTATTCCGAATAAAATATTAAAACAAGTCATTCTGATGAAAAATATAAAGTAAATAACTCAGATCAGTATCTGATCTAGTGATCTATATTGCCGGCTTTACAGAGTTTTGTTTATTAAAACCTACCAAAGAATACTGCTTAGAAAGGGCAGCATTAATAGTATATCCACAGCACCCACTCAGTCACACTTGGCAACAGATTTTCAGAATTTTTTTTCTCAAATAAGTGCAGCTGAAGAAGTCTTTTCAAATGTCTTATGCTCTATTTGTTGAAAAAAAAGAGAGAGAAAAATCCACTCACGGTGTCAAAGTCCATTAAATAATAATAATTAAAAAAAACCAAAAGAAGGTGATCTTTGAGATCAGGCAGGGGACAGTCCTGGTCCTGGTTGTCTTTTCTTTCATGAGGGCCTCAGCATGAAAAAAAAAAATCCCTTATCCTCCATGTGTGTAAATGAAACCATGCAAATCCACCTCAGAAAAAAATAACATTTCTGTAAATCATGATGGAAGCTTCGTGGATGTCACTCTTCCTCATATTGTTGCAGTTTTTCCCCTCTGTTATTGTTGGGCATGGAGAAAGAGAGGAGGAGGAGGAGGGGGGCGATTCAGTCCCATTTCTAAATATACAAAATGCCTGCTCCTTTGTTTCTTCAATCAAACACAGGATAATGAGGGGGAATCTTTTTCTTTTTTGGAGGGGGGAGAGAAAAAATAATAAAAAGCAATGCTTGGTTTCCTCTTGGTGTGTTTTAATGCGCCAAAATTACCTGGTGGAATGAACTTGTAGTTGTCACCCTCTGGTCGCTCGCTTCACTTGCATCTTTTAAGTAATCTACTAAAAAATGCCCCTGAAAGAAAAAAGCAGAAGGAACCTTTTAGGTTAAGACATTTTAGGGCCTGGAAGAAGGTTAACGGTGCGTTTTTCTGAGGGGATTTGGGAGGAAAAAGGGGAAAGGTTGCTGTTTTTTTTTTTTGTCTTTCTTTTTTTCTGGTGAAAAATAGATAACACATTTGCAGTCTTATTCATATTCCCTCACAATCACAGTATCAAAAAAATTTGGCTATCTTGGCGATAGTCTGTGTTTTTTTTATCAGTTTAATTTCATATAAAATATTCTTGTGTGCTGTTCTATGTTTCACTGAACATTCTTTTGCAGTCCATGGAGGGGGGCGGTGTTTCTGCACTCACATTGCCGACCTGAGAGTACACATCCTCCGGCGTCTGTGCCACTCCTGGGGGCGTCATC
Organism: Toxotes jaculatrix; assembly: GCF_017976425.1. Lineage (NCBI taxonomy): Eukaryota > Metazoa > Chordata > Actinopteri > Toxotidae > Toxotes > Toxotes jaculatrix. The sequence goes on from NC_054417.1 coordinate 6,978,726, forward strand.
CGTTTTTCCTTCTGTCTCCTATTGCAAAACCACACTCTAACCACCTCTTTCTCCAGCTGCAAGTTGTCCGCCAGGGTGCTGATCTCCTGGGCCGAGGGCTTGGGGCATTTTAGGAAGTGGCTCTCCAAAGCCCCCTTGACGCTCACTTCGATGGATGTGCGCTTCTTTCGCTTCCTCCCCTGCGCCGCGATCTTGTCGATGCTGGTGGGGCTGCCGGTGGACGAGTCGGCCTCCTCAAGCCACTTGTTTAACAAAGGCTTGAGCTTGCACATGTTTTTGAAGCTGAGCTGCAGAGCCTCGAATCTGCAAATGGTTGTCTGAGAGAAAACGTTCCCGTACAGGGTGCCCAAAGCCAAGCCGACGTCCGCCTGCGTAAAGCCCAGTTTGATCCTCCGCTGTTTGAACTGCTTGGCGAACTGTTCCAGGTCGTCCGAGGTCGGCGTGTCGTCGTCCGAGTGCGGGTCGTGGCTGTTGACGCCGCCGTGGTGCTGGTGATGCGGATGCTGGTGGTGATGATGGTGGTGGTGGCTGCCGTGGTCCAGATCCGGGGTGTCCCCCCTCACCAAGCCCGGGTGTACCAGGCTCTGGCTCCCAGGACTCAGCATCCCGTTCACAGTGAAGCCCCCCGGCTGGGAGTATATCAGCGACTGCTGCTGCTGCTGGCCCCCGGATATGGAGTTAATGTGAGCCGCAGTCGTGCTCCCCCAAGCTCCGGCATGAGTCTGGTGGGGAGCTAAGTGAGGGGGCCTGTGGTGCAGCGCGGTGCCCGTGTGCAGATCGTCTCTGCCGGAGTTTTTCACGTCCTGCTGCTGCGGGCTGCCCGTCATCCCGACGGGACTCGACGACCAGGGCGATCCGGCTTCAGCTGCAGCTACAGCGGCTGCTGCTGCGGCCGCTGCGGCGTGCGGGAGGGATGTCACCCACTGATGGGCATGGCTCAGCATGTGTCCCCCGTTGCTCGCTGCCATCGCGCCTTGCATAAAGTCACTCTGTACCATCTTGACTGAGGGGTCCCCCCTGTAGCCCCCAGACCCCGAGGTAACCGCAGCACTGCCCGGCTGCATGCCACCACCTCCGGAGTCAGAGTGCACGATGGAGCCAGACGATAAGATGCTATTGCTGGGCAGATAAGGATTGGAAGCCGCGGTGGCCATTCCGTCAACCCTTATGAATATGTTTGTGGATAACCCCCTCCCTTTCTACAGTCACTTCTTTCGAGCGGGCAAATTGTATCTCATGAATTATTCAAACTTTAAAAGTATGGGTAGGTTTTTGGCAAATACCATCGACGTGCGTAAAAAAACGCCAAAAAGCTTCAAAAACGGTGGAAGAAAACTGAATAAAATCCGCACGTATTTACAACATTCTAGTTCAAACAGTTCTGCATGGACGTGGACGAATAAAATTCCAGGTTTTTCAAAAGCCCTTTGAAACCATGTGCAGTCCGTTTAGAAAGTTTTGCACTGGGATGAAATTGTGAACATTAAAATTCAAATATACAGGAAAAAAGAGTTGTCCCAAACAAACTTTTGGAGGTCGCAAAAAACAAAAAGCCTCGCAAATTCTCCACAATGTACAAAGTCCCAGTTTATGTCCCCTTTGGATGTGAAAAACATTAGCAGAGTGTCCTTAGTTCTTTTGTAATTCAGTCGCCGAGATTTCTCCCTCGCTTTATTCTTTTCTCTCTCTTCTTTTATAGCACTGTAGAGCCTCTCTCTTTGTTCTGTTTTGATGTATATAAACCTGCCAAACCGCAAACTCCCGTTGAAGTACAGTCCAGTATAACAGTGTACGGCGCTGCTTGCAAGCCTCTTCTCTCATTCGCTTGTTCTCTCTCTCCACCTCTCTCTCTCTATCTCTCTCTCCCTGACAGACCGTGTAGTCCCGCCTCCCCCCACCCGCCTCCCCCCACCTCCCTCCTCGCTCCTGCAAGCCCGACGACGCGCGGATGTTTACCCCGTGCGTCCCCGTTGATTGGTTACCCGGGGTGTGATTGGCAGGTCTCGCCAGCCTTGCTCCGGGCGCACGAGCCCTCCTTCCGGCTGTTCCAATTGGCTGATTTTTAATTGCAGTCCAAACAAAACGGGGAAGACAACTTGGTAGTAAATAGTACTGAGATACTAGTACACAAACAGAGGTGAAGGGTTACACAGGAGAGGTCGATACACTGTGACCTCGGGCTGTGATCATGAGTCAAAAAGCCAGCATGATATACTTTTATACTTCAATACATATTTTCCTCCATGTTTATGTAGAAGTGAAACTGTTTGAAAGTCTAAATTTGAGCAAAAATTCATCTATGTTAGTCCAGATCAATGGAGAAACTCTATTTAGTCAATAAGAAGTGTAAAATGTATTCAAGTGGTTTTATCCTTGAAAGGCTTCAGAGTTTATTCAAAACACGCCTGCACATTTGACACTATAAGATCTACTGGTAACAATTATAATTATCTGGTAGCCTGACCTGATTGTGTAATAGAATAAGGCATCAGTGCTGCCACGGCTGGGGGTTAAATTCCCTCTGGGCCACTCGTGTAAAATATAGGAAAGGCTGAGAATAAGAAAGGAAAAAAAGGTTCAGTAAATGGTACATGCTTTATCTTGTTACACGTATGCCTCTTGTCCAGACGAGGTTGCATGGTCTGTTAAAAATGCTGAGATTAGCATTTCAAACTCGTTCGGTCAAAATTTACAGGCTAAAGTTTATGGAGATATAAAGTCGTGATTTAAAAAAAAAAAATCATTCTGGACAATAAATCGACCTTGAATCAATGCACACTGTTGCATATCAGAGCAGCATGTGCATATGTTAAACATGCAAGAGAGAGGACAGAAGTGCATGTCATGATTGGAGTGCAGAAAAGGCACTGCAGCCAGGGCAGCCCTGCGCCCCGGCTCCTCAGGAGTTAACGCACAAAGGTTGCGGGGATGCTTCCATGCGGAAAAGCAGCGCACAGGCAACCTCACTGAAGCACAGTCAAAGAGAAAGTGGCAACCAAAACAAGGGCAAATTGAGCAGTCCTTGGGGGATTTGTGTGCGCGAGGTGGTGATGCTGCTTAAAAAGAAAATCCACAGATATAGCCCTTAAAGTGCGCACCATCCCTCAAGATGACCACATAACCCCGGAGATGAATGGGGCCTTTGTTAGTGCGTGGGACCCCTGCGCCTACAGACGCACCCATGGGTGGTAACAAGTGCCAGATATATAGCTCCCACTGCACCCATTGGTTGGGTTTAGGGTGTCTGCAGCCTGCTGAATCCACCTGGCCGAAACAAGGCCTGTGGCAGGTGACTTCCTGACAGGATTAACTGTATTTTGTACATAGGTTAGAGCTCCATGTCACGCGTTAAGCCCAAACACCGACTGATAAGCTCTCCAAATCAAAGATGGCGCAAAGATTTTATTGCAGAAGGGATTTAAGGGCAAATATAAGGCAGTTGTGCACAGGCTGTGTACTCCATGCCAGTACCCCCCCTTCTTCTTCTTCCTCTCATCCCAGTAGATTTAATTTGGACTGGGCTCAAAATCGAGGGAGCCTCGTGGATTTGTTTACATTGAATAGGCAGGCTAGGGGCCAGAGCCATGGGGCCCTCCATTCATTAATATACAGTGAGGATTTCTGTCTAAATTACTGCTGTTCAATCCACACTGCACGCTTTGAAAAGGGCGTCTCAGGCGGCCAGCAGAAACGTGACACCAAGGGTGCATATGCAGAGAAGAGGGCTCCATACACAGGATAACCCCTCAAAAAGAAAAAAAAATACATAATATATATAAAAGGAGAGTCAAAAAGCCATTTCAGAAATGCTCCCCGAAATCACCGTGCGCCGATAAAAACACTCCTCTCTGATATATGATGTGTTTATTATTTATTTGCTTATTATAAAAAAAAAGGTCCCCAAGTTCCCTGCTGGGGGAGTTCATTTATTTTGTATGCAAAAAAAGAAAGAAAGGGGGGAGAGGAAAAAAAATCATCCCCAAGTATAACAAGAGACGAACAGTTAGTGCTGATTTTCATTTGCATAAATTTTCATATATTTTAGTGAAAATAATAGCGGGAGCCGAGGAGTGCTCCTGCTCAGTTGAGGCAGAGGAAAGAAAATCTTAGGGAGCACCGAATCGTAGGAAAGGGAGATAACCATTTACAGACTCCATATGAACAATGTGAAGCTATTTCCCTTTTCTTGGCCACAAGGTAAGTCAACAATTATCTATGCGGATTTCTTTTTACGCTTCAGGAATGTTAGAGTTTATCGCCTTCTCGCGCATTTCTCCACTGCAGCCGCAATGTGCTCCCTCTCACAGACTGTTCGTTGCTTTAAATGATATTTTAGCCTACTTCTGCGCCGATGTGCAGCCATATCTTCTGTAAGTTATATTTTAAACCGAAATGCAAATGCGTGTCCTTTTCCTTTTTCCTGAACGCGTAAAAATCAATACGCGCGCCACTGTTTGCTTTTGCGCCCCAGCTTTTTTTTTTTTTTTCGCTTTTTATATAAATAGCGGGCAGATGGATAAGCTGTGCTGTTTTGTAGTGAATGTCCACCGGAGAAAAGTGCAATCAATCACATTTTAAGCAGGGAGAGAGAGAGAGAGAGAGAGGGGGAGAGGGGGGGTGAGAGAGAGAGAGAGAGAGAGAGAGAGAGACCCCTCGGTTGAATCCTCCTGAGGGATCGCGTAGGCAAGTGCAATATGAAATCCTTTAATATAAATCGATCTCTCCGCTGCAAAGTTTGTTTAAAGTTTATATGCAGCAGCCCGCCGACCACAGCTCGGTCCTAAACTGCACCCATCAAGACAGACAAAGCTTATGATTGCTTATAAATAGCTTGGACTGTAATGAATGCTGACCGGTTTGTTCTGTTTTTTTTTCTTTCTGTTCTTGTTTTGGAGCTGCTCCAAAGAGCCAGTGAAGGAGGGAATGTCAAGAAAACTCAACCTAAAACGACAGATTTATCTAAAAATGTGCAGATGCAAAAAAAAAAAAAAAAAAAAAAAAAAAAAAAAAAAAAAAAAGAAAAGAAAAGAAAAGAAAGGATCTGGTCACAGGCAATCACTTAACAGCAAACAGCGTGATCTTAAAGAGCTAAAAACATATTTCAGTGTCTGTCACAACTTCCTGCGACATTCTGAAAGTCCGCCACTGAAGCTCTATCACACATTAACCCGAATCTGCGGAGAAGTCGCTCGGTTTTCGCAGTATTTCGCTTTAAGGGTTATTTTTTTTCTCACGGGTTAACTCCTTTCCCCTCATTGATGGGGAGTGCATTTCTGAGCCCAGCACTTGGTAGTCATGGTGAGCCCAATAAAAGGGGGAAACACTAGTCGCATTAAGCTGTATGTTTGTGCACTGGAGTCGAGATGAAAAGAGCCTCGGTGTCCCGGGCCAGCAGCACCGGTGCTGGGCGGTAACGCGTTACAGTTACGCCATTACTTCATGTCTGGGATGAAAAATTATAAGCTGCTATTTTGTTTTTACTGGCTCTTTTTAATTTTAGTTATAATTCTCATGAGAAAGTGATTATTTCAGCTTCCCATGCAGGTTTTTTTTTCTGGGAAAATGGTTTGGCCTCACTTTACTTCAGAGGACACGTTGCTTTGGTTTTACCAGTAAAGTGATGACTTGATTGATAAGTGGCTTAGGGAAGCAATTAAGTTATCGCGATGTTTTAAAATAAGATCAAACACAAACTATCATGCTGTGGTGCGCAACTGAAAAGTAGAGTAACGCACTATACTTTGCATCAGCGAGATGTTCAGAAAATTATTTGTATTTATTTGTTTATTTAAAATTTTCTTCAAAGTTAAATGAGGAGTGCTTTTTTTTCTGAGCAGTACTGAAACCCTGGCTTTGGTATCTGCTGTGGACAGCTGTTGCTGAAGTCAGGCTGGAGGTGAAATAGGATTTGGAAGTCATTGCTGCCTTCATCACAAATGAAAAAAAAGAAAAAGAAGAAGAAGAAATCATAACTGCCGCCAGGTGTCGCGCTCACTCGTGATGCAAATACTGCAAATATGTAAAATCTACACTGCAAAAAAACACAAAACAAGTAAAAAAAACCTTGTCCATCTTATGTCCCATTTCAAAATAATTTCTATGATTTTATTATAATTATCTATTACTTTATTTATTTATTTTACAAATGCAGAATCTGACCCTGCTGAGCTCATTCCACTTGGTTCCACTGCATTTTTTTTAGATTTATTTTTTGCAAAATAGAGTTTGACTTTAATCTTTTGATTTAATAACCCACTATGCGCATTTGAAACCACCTCGCTGTGAGCCACTGACTGTTTTTACTTTTATAAAAAGTGAAACTGAATATTACTCATGCAATGCTTACACACGTGTGTTTTTGCAGTGCACAGGTGCGTTCTGATGCTGTTTTTTATGGCCACCGTTTCACGAACAGACATGAGATGATGGCACGATTGGCAATTAAGATATCACTGGGTTAGAGGAGGAAAATGACTGAATGGGGACAGATTTCCAGCCTCAATAGAAAAAAAAAAACAATGTCCCGCACTGAGGCAGAACATATGAAGCTGTTTAACAAACAGAGCAGCACTGATTCACTAATTCCTGCCTTTGCAAAATAAGTTTTATATCAAAATCCGGTGACCAAACACCAAATAAAAGGAGGGCTCAGACTATGTTCTGGTTCATCCCTCAATCTTTAAATGAAAACACCTTAATTTAATTACCAACTTGTTAATTTAATTGCAAGCTGGACCCGCACATATACTGTTATTTTCCCATATTCCGCTCTGCGCCATCAGTATCAGGAGCTGTATGGAGAAACCTGCTTGTATTGATCAGCACAGGCCTGTGACGGCAGCCTATCAGTGACAGCGCAGCCCTAGTTGATATGCAAATAGTCTGTGATTAGATAGGCCCTGCACGCTGTTTTAAGCCAGTCACCATCTGCAGTTGCCCAGACTATAAACCATAAGTCTGAGCCAGCAGGTCTTTGTGGAAACATATGACGAACCGGCGACTTTAAGAATTATTAGCAAATGAGGGCTGGGCAGGACTCATGAATCATCCCGGGAATTAGTGCATTGCAATTTCCCTGCATGCTTGACCGGCCATTTAGTGTTGCACTATTCAGTGTTATTCTTCATCATCGTCATCATCACCAGCAGCAGCACCACCACCACCAGCAGCAGCAGCAGTAGCAGCAACAAAGCATCAAAGCAGCGCTGTGCGTTATTACTCTGCATTATGCACCCATTCTGTCATGGTGTAACAATGACGGTTATTGGTAGCAGGAGGCCATTTATTTATTCCTCCAAGGAGCAGATTGTCTAATTTATCAAGATGCCTTCATGAACTTGCATTTCCCCAGTCAGAAGCAAAATATATCACAAGTAGCCTGCATGCATGTTTCCAAATTGCGCACTGGTAAACACATTAAATGTAAAAAGCACGTGAGATGATAAGGGAGTGGTGCTTTTCTGCTGCTTTAAAAGTGATTTAATAAAATAAGAAAAATATGATCATATACAGCGGGGAATAAAAACGTCCACTTGGCGATTATCACAAGACAAGAAACACCAATAGGAACAAAAATCAATTTACGCACAACATGAATCTATTCCCTGTCCCACATAAAACATCCTCATGCTCTCATCACTTTGATTCTACTTTCTACAGCCGCCATAAACTCGTGACACATGACATACAGATTTATGTCACCCTCAAAAGGTGGTGTTGGTGCCTGTAGCTTCCACTGCACCCCTGGTTACAATATTCAGATTAAACTGACGCAATTCCTGCCGTTTTAATTATAGCCTACTTAAGTTGCCTATGGGCTACATAATTTATTTTCTTCCCCTTGGTCCAGTCACTAATCCGAGACGACATACGTTGAGTGTGTCTCACGTCAGGCCAAACGTTGATTTAAAGCCGAATCCAACTTGGAGCACTTAAATGATAATGTAGCCACTATACCGTTAATTAAATGGGCTACACTGAATATCAGTGTAAGCATTAAACATGCCTTCAATTTCAGACACGAATGGGATTTTTTTCTTAACCCATTCAAACGAGACACTTTATTAATATTCTATTAATAAAGGCCAATATGGAGTCATATACACCTCTTATTCCACTGCGTGGGGTTAGTAATTGCCCTGTATTAGCAGCGCAGCGCAGTGTGCCTACAGCTTTGTAAATGGGCTGACATGCAGGTAAAGATTATATGTTTAGTGTTATCACAGGACTCTCTAGTGGTGCTCACTGCTCATTTCACCATGAGTCATGGCTCAGACATGAGCACAGCCGGTATTGATTTGGGATTGGAACTCAGTAGGGATGTCATAATTTGGAATAAAGTAGGGCTCTGTGGTGTAAAGGAAAAAAAAGGACAGGGTTTTGTTTGGTGTTTACAAATGTTTTTTTTTTATTAGTAATTTTTTTATTTTTTCGTGGTTTGACATTAATTTAAATTATTAAAATTTTTATAAACAGCAAAGTTAAAAATGCTGGATAGAAAGGTGTTTCAATTAGAGAAAATTAATTACGTTTTTATTTGTGGGCAGAGAGAATGAGCAACAGATTAAAACTAGTCGTCTTAGTTGTATGTTATTTTAAAAAAAAAATAACTGAGGTGTGATTTAATTTGAAATGAAATGTCAAAAGGGGAAGAGAGGTTAGTTTTTTTTTTTTTTTTGGTGTGAACACATGACGTATGGGAGGAAAGGATTCATCTATGTGGCCTCATCCAAAGGCAGGTGCTTGTTCGAGACCCACACCCCCCCCACACACACGCACACACAACCACTAGTGAGGAGGTGAGTGACGGGGGACAGATCGGCAAAGATAGGATGAAGTGCAGCTTTCTGAGTCAGAGGGGTGGTGGAGAGAGAGAGAGAGAGAGAGGGGGAAGAGGTGTGTGAGTGCACGTGTGTGTCTGGGTGAATGGGGAGGGGGGGGGGAGTGGTTTGGGGGTGCTTTGTCTGTCAGTATTCAGCTTCACCCCACCCCCACCCCCATCCCTCCACCCATCGCTCATTGGGTGTTGGTTGCCTCATAGTCTCGGCCACATCCCTTCTTCTCCTTCTCTCTCTCTCTCTCACACACACAGACACACACACGTGTGCAGATGTAAAACACATCAGCATGGACACACATGCCTAAACACCCCCACCTCCAGCAGCAGCATCAAAACAAACCATAGCGTTATTGAGTATGCAAATCAGTAGACGGACACGCTGGTATTTTTCTATTCTATTAGACTGTATTACACATGCTAATCAAGAATGATATTGTGTTATTAGGCAGAGTAATTAATAAATAAACTAAATCCGCAGGAAATCAAATCTATAGAAGTCTTCAGCAGCTTGGTTTGTAGCCACTGTGCATGTCTCTCCATCGTCCCTGCGTTTTGTTTTTGTTTGTTAAACAGTGGCGTTCCCTGAGGATAGAGGTGGTGGTGGTGGTGGGGGGGGATTGTGGCACCTCCCTGCCCAGGATTACATTAATCAAAGTATTTATTTCCCTCGGGGAGCCAGGCGCAAATCACTCCAAATCCCAGTAAAATTGGATAACAGAAGAACGGGCGCACCTAGGGTAACCCTCTCTGCTGCTTTTTTTGCTCATTTCACCAACTTAATGGATCTAGTTCTATCTAACTTTGTGGAACAGAGTGTGTGGAGGAGCAAGGAGGGAAGGGGGGTGGGGTGGGGGGGGGGGGGGGGGGTGCAAAGCTAGAGGTTTTGAGGCCTTTGAGAAGACAAACAACATAATTGGATGGAAGCGGGCGCTCAGGTAGAGAAAAAAAACAACACTAACCACATCCCCGGTTGCAGTGACTCTGGATATAAAGCTGTACAAATAACAACCATTCTCTGATTCCCTGTCAAGGCTATAGGCATGTCTGGGTCCAAGCCAGCAGCAGGAAAAACTAGCCTCTAAGATCCCCCCATCTGTGATAGATGCATCAACCTCCAACACCAGCGCTGCCTGCTTTCTCTCAGCTAAGTCTGGTCAATCCATTGCAAAGCCCACAAAGTAGTAAAAACAACAACGAAAAAAAAAAAAAAATCCAGATACCGTCTTTGCACTATTTGCTACAGTCAGTAATTACGTGTGATGTTTGGGCAAAGCCCCGATGGCTAATAAATCAGCAAATGTTTACAGCCAAGCCGTGCTGATAAGGCAATAAATACAGCACCCAATATGCTGCCTATTACAGGTAATGCAAATAAAATAATAGGGCTGTAATTTTTCCTTATGTGTTGCTGTGGTGGTGGTGGTGGTGGCGCTGCCTCCGTCTTTGATATTCATGAGGGAAATGGAGAGGAAATGTCGTCTCTCTGTCTTTATGGGCGCCGCATTGTAGCGCAAATCCAACACAACTGCCTTCGTCCCAATCAGGGATAAATGATGGCCTCGTCGCTTCGCACTAGAGGAAACCCTGCCACACGCAAAAACACACACACACAACCACACAAGCTATGAAATGCATGCAAACACAGTTCTATGTGTGTAGACACATGCTTGCACGCACGCATACTGTTGCTGTCATGTATGAGCTGAGGGGTATGAGGGGTAGCTGGAGTTGCCGGCGGGGCCCTGACTCAGAGCCAGGCCTCTCGGGGTGAAGGCAGACGGCCTTCATGGACTAAGTGTGTATGTGTGTCCAAATGTTCTATGTGTACAGCTAAGAATGTTCCACTTGTAGAGCACAGAGTGCTGCACATGCGGCTTCAAAAGCATCTAGTGTATCTGTGAGTGCGTACACAGTATCAAGTATGATCAGTACATACATGTGTCGAGGTGCAGGTGCGATGCATGCGCAGACATAGCCGTCACGTGCGTCTGATGATTCACCATGCTTAGGAAATGAGCAGAAAATGGGCAGCTCTGGTGGGACGAGTACAGGTTGGATGGAGTGGAAAGTAAAAGACGCGAATGCTGAGTCCTGCAAACTCCAAAATCAGCACTTACAAGGATGTAACCTCGAAATGTCAATATAAGTTCCAATATAAATGTAGACCGGCTGCTAGAATTTAAGATGGTTAAAGTACTTTAAGTCTATTATGTTTTTTATACTTATACACACACACACTTCACATCACTGGAAGCCATGTAACTGTGTTTTAGAGCTCTGAATGTATTATTCCTACCTATTCCTATGGAAATCAATAGCTGCTTGCTAGAGAAAAAAAAACTAAAACAACAACACATCAAAACCTCTAAAACTGTGCAGCATGCATTTGAAAATAGTCACCAAAAATCAAAAGTATGTGCGAAAAACTGTCAAACACACCACTACAGTCCACTAAAAGCCTCCACAGGGCCCCTGTGTGTCCTCAGGCCACACTTTGACACCCCCTGTATTATGCAATGCAGGTTTTGCATGCATTATATTGTGCTGCGCCTTCATCGCACACACCACGCAAAAATGTATGACTGGCTGAGCGTAGCTAGCTCGCTCCAGGTTCAAGGCGTCTATAATAATGATCACTGACTCTCAACTTCAGAACGGGGTCTTGCTACTGGGGTCGGAGACCGTTGATGATGATATGCGACCGCGGGTGACATGTGCTATTCATACAAGAGCTTGTGTGGTCACGTTCGGCAGCCGGGAAGTCTTGATTCATGCGGGCATTATGCACGCCGGACGCTTATGGCACCTCTCCCCGTTGCCGTGCAGTCAGGCCCATTTGTTTGGAAATGGGTTTACATACATCTTCCTCTAGATCACTCTCCCTCTTCCCCTCCCTGGGCTTACAGCTCGTACACACACACACACACACACACACACACACACAGACTGGGTAAACTAGAAGCTACAAACATGCAGCTATATCAGCTGCAACAGGGGGCATTTAGGTGATGCAATTCACCCTCTGTGTTGGAGGAATTTAGCTGGGCAACTGCGGGTATGAACACATGATTATGCTTTTGCATGTAGGCCCATCGGCCCCTTGGTTATTTTCCATAATGTATCTAGAAGCTCTGGCAATAGTTAACCTACCTACATAGTAACTTATATAGGCTTAGATAACTGTACAGGCTTAGATATTGTCATTAAAAAAACAAAAAAGAGCCTTTTAGCTTCTTTGCTTTTCCTATCAGTTGATTTCAGAGCTGATATTAAGGTTTTATTTATTACTTTTTAAGCAGTCCATGGTTTGGCTCCAGCTTGAGCTTTTGCACCCACTCAATCTTAGATACTGCAACAAAAACTCAGAGAACAGCAGCCTGGTCCAGACCCTGAAAACCTATTTTCTCAATCAGCATCTTATTATGAGCAATTCAAGCCTACATGAACACACAAGTTACAACAGTTTGGGAAATTTGAGTTTTTTTTTCTGTGCTCTTCTCACTGGTTTGCCAGGTCACAGTCAATGACATGTGGTCAAACCACACCCACGCAGTCCTGATGAGGCAGATCAGCTTCATCTAAAACTTAAAGTCTGACAAATTACATCCCTCATTTTTATTGTTGCTTATTTAGCCAAGAATACTTAACAGAATATACACTTACACTATGAAACCACAATTTTTTGGGGCCTTTACTTTGAAGCTTTTGTGCACCATGTGTACCTGGACTCAGCCTCAGATCCTGCAACGAAACTCAGTAGACAAGTGAGACTGTGTGTTTGCTGTCAGGGCCACAAACTCTCCAACAACCTCTCAGTTTAAATGTGTCTCTTAACTCTTGATTATTTTGGGTCGTCTTTACAGATCAAACCTATTTCTCTTCGTATTCTTCGTATTTCTAGTATTTTACTGTTCCTGGTGAATTTTTTTTTCTGTCTGTTCTCCTGTGAAGACATTTGTAACTTTATTAGTGATATACCAACAGCTTGTTATCAATTTATCATATAGGAGAAATTAGCATGCAAGAGCTATGAGCTATGTTGGTTAAAGACTCAGCTGCACTCACGTTATTTATCTCACCTACATGCATTATCTCAACCTTCAATAGATATTTTTTTGCAAACTCACTACTGACTTCTGCAAATTCACTACTTTTAGTATGAATTTATGAAACAATTATGAAAAACTAATAATTTTTTTTACTATAATGAATGCCGTTACAGCTCCTTCCCGCTCACACAAGCCAATAAAAGCCTGAAATTTCTTTGTGACCTTTTAACTCCTTAACCGACTCCAGCAGAGACACCTGACGTGATTTCTGGATGTGTGAAAACTGCAAAGCCTCTATAGTGGTGTGATTATTATACACACACACACACACACACACACACACACACACCTCTCTCCTGCTTCGCAGAGCTGCTGCTAGCTCCTTTCCCTTTCCCCTCCATCCCCTCCCTCTCCTCCTTCGCCCAGGCCTGGTGTCAGCGTTCAAGCCAGCAGCATCACAAAAGCGGCTTTGAGGGGATTGCACGCTGGCCGCCGACCCCTCTGAGCTCACACCCACCACACATCCACACATTACTCACCAGCAGGCCGCACAGTGCAGACTGCAAACCAGGCTAGGAAGCAGTGCATGTCACAGGACTAGACGGGGGACTCAGTCTTATTCTACTAACCTCTTTCCCCTGTTTTCGTTTCAGACCTGGTTTTTTTTTGCTTTACTTTGAAGGGGAATCATTAACTTGTATAAACGACGAGTAGTTTGTAGAGAATTAAACAATGCAGCACAGAATAGAGCACAATAGAACTTTGTTGTTCAACCATGTTGGAAAATTGCCTCAGCATGGACTGTCAAGTCAAATATCCCTCTCAGCTTTTGGCTTTTGGTTGTGCACTGTCAGGTCATCATTCCAGGAAGTGATGTTGACTGTGTGTGAACATGTGTACCGAATCTATGTGTGTGTGTGTGTGCACACGTCTCCGTTTGTTGCCTGTTTTGGTGAGCGTTTTTTTTTTTTTTTCTTCTCAAAAAATGAATAACAGGATTTGTTTCTAGCCGAGCAGGATCACATTAAATCTGTCCTTCGGAGGATTTAAACAGGTTTTTCTGTCTTGATATAAATAGTTTTCACATTTTTCTGAATATTTTTCACACTGCCTGAAAGGTAGTGTCACATTCAACACGTCATGTGTCGTCAGTTTGGGACAAAACACATTTTTGTGACTTTTCAGTGCAACATATAGCACCACACATGCTGGTATTAATATATATTGCCTCAAACAGTATCACTGCTCGTGTGGATGTCTCCATTGTCAGAACAGGAGAAAAGACTGAAAGCTTGTATTATGTTCCCACAACCTCCAAATCAAGGTCTTCCACAGGGACGCCTCCTTTGTATGACTGAACTTGAGATAATGCAGGGTGTCATGTAAAATGAAATTACATGCAGCACGCCGTTCTCTGCTCTGCACAGTGCTGCGCGTCTTGTTATTCTCAGACTGTAACCTTCATATTGTAGGTGTGAGACGAAAGCTTAGCAAAGCATGGCCAATTCTCAGCGGTTACGCCTGTGGCTGGGGGTGTGTGTTTTAAATTCAGTCCTCCGCGGTGTGCGTGGCTGTGTTTGTCGTAGACCTTTTCAGATTAGCGGTCCACAAACACAAATCCTCCCAACGATGACTAACACACGTCTCAATACATTGTCAGTGTCTGTCACAGAAACTCTAGTTTAGCATCCAACCTGTGTGTTCTCCTCCAGCTAAAACTCAGAATGACACTGTTACGTAACGCTGCTCTGTTCTCCCAGTAATCTGACTGTATGTCTTCGAGTTTTCGGTGCAGATAAAATGCACCCACAGGAGTCTATGTCAGAGCTGTGATCCATATTCTGATGATTAAATGTCTGTTTTCTATAAAATGTGACTCCTGTGTAAGGTTTTGTATATTCTTACAAGGCTCAGATTTTTGTTTTGCACAACTGAGGTCACTAACAGCCCCAATTGTAACGTCATCTTAATTTGGAAACCAACTCACACCCTTACATGTACTGTACACTGCAAAACAACACAATTAATGTCAGGCTTAGTCATTATTCTTCTTGAAACAAGAGAAAATTGGTAGAGTAGTTTCTCTTCTTTTGGGAAATTTCTATAAACCAGACTCGAATTAAGAAAATTTCAATTCAAGTTAAGATTCAATAGCTCAGAAATTAAAGCATCTACAGTGACCAGTAGGAAAAAGAATGTCACTTTTAGCTCAATAATTTTAAACATTTATCTCCTTGTTTTGTGGCTCACTGCTGTGGCACTGTATTCCTACACTGCACTTTCCAGAAACCACCTGTCAATCAAACAGCGTAGGTGGCCCTGTTTTGTTCTTTTTACACACATTTTCTGTTGTTGACATTTGAGTTTCTCTGCTGTATTTTTTCTGTGTCTGAGTAAGGATGGCCATCACTGCTTATGCTAACAGCTCTTCTTCTTTTGCTTACTCCAAACAAACTGAAAACACATCATATTCCCAGGAAGGAGCTGCCAGACACAGACTGTTTGGAACAGCAAATGGAAAAGCTTTCATAAACTTGCTATAGGCCGAAAAATACGGGCAGTAGACACCGACAAATATTTGCACAAACGAGTCAGCAAGAAACACGAAAATGTCACAGATTATGAGCTCAAGTCTGAGAAGTGACGTGAAAGAGCAGTTCTACTGGGAAATGTTTTGTAGTTTTGTAGAGAGTTAAAAATACGCAACTCAACAACTTTTAGGTCAACGATTCAAAAATACAAATAAAACTCCTGCAAATTTACTTTGATAAAAGTGGATGAGTATTATCAATTATTAAAAGTAAATGAAGAACGGATTCTTTCAGGGTTATCTTATCACATTTTGCACATTATAATATTTCCAAAACACCAACTTTTGCAATCAAAAGGGATTTTAAATAGTTTATTCTGCTTAAGAAGCAGAATAATTTATTAAATGCAATAAAGAAACACGTAAATCTGCGGCGTATCTTAAAAATTCGAAATCACGATACACGGTTTTCACTGGGCGACAAAAGTATATTATAGGATTATTAGTTCTGATGCAAGGGCGAAGTGGCCAAGGTAGAAACAATTCTAGTTGTTGTAGGTTTCACAAAAGATCTACAAACTGATCTGAGAGGTAACCACAATCAATAGAGCAACATGTTGCACAAAGAGAAATGTATCAGGCACGGTCGAGTCACAACAGAGCAGAAAAAAGCAACACACACAGACACAAGCACACTCACCGCTCCGGTGTTTTCAAGCTCCTTGATTATGAATCAGTCTGCTCCCAGAATGGACCAATCAGAGGAGAGATGAATGCACTGTCTGAGACTCTTTCAGGGGTCAGAGGGCGCCTGGATGAGGAGGCAGGGCTGCAATAGAAAAATACGGAAAACAAATTACTCAAAAATACGTTGAATTTACAAAGTCACACAAATTCATGCTGAGTCATGCAAATAATCAAACAAGAAAACACTTACTACAGAAACTCTCTGGAAGTAGAGTAGCAGAAGTAGTTTAATCAATGATAATTCATAATTTTTTCATGTTTTGTATGAATTAAAAGTAAAAATGTTCCTTCTGAAATGTAGTGCAAGAGATTTATAAAGTAACCAGTGGTGGAAGAAGTATTCAGATCATTAGCAGTAGCAGTACTATGTTATGTTAAATTCTCCATTGTGAGTAAACGTGCATTTAAAATGTCACTTAAGTAATTAATGTACAGCATAATGTACCTGAAGTAGCGAAACTAAAGACAAACGGCCCCTGTGAGTGTTGTGTTATTTCATAATTTATACTGTGTGAGTCGTACTTCTGTAGTCACGTAAGATGGAGCTTGTTTTAGTTGTTTATACACTGTCGGGTCATTTACTCTGTAACAGTGCATCATATTTGAGAGGCTCATCATATAAAATCTTAATTTGTAAAGTAGCACGTAACTACAGCTGTCAAATAAATGTAGTGGCGTTAAAAGCACCAAATGGAAGCAGAGTAAAGTACAAGAGTCTGAGTAAATGTACTTCGTTACTTTCCTTCTCTTGCTCTGTGTATTTGTACTGTAATACAATCTAGTTTTGTTTTGTTTTGAAGAGTGGGCCCATCTGATTCTAGTGTCTGTTTTTCTCTTTGTTTCTTCCTCTTTCAGGAGAGCCACAGTCCCCTGGCACACACACACACACACACACCAAACTTTGGTCCTCCTGTGACACCCCTCCTTGTCCCCCATCTTCCCTCTGATGCACAACCTCTGGAGGTAAGGGCTCTAGCTTGTGTGTGTGTGTGTGTGTGTGTATGTGTGTATGTGTGGTTGTGTGTGTGTGTGTGTACGCACACTGTCTCTCTCCCCCAGCAAAAGCGGACACGCCGTCTCCCCAGCTTCCGTTTTCCTCTACACGCCTGCTGCTGGAGTATTCACGCTTCAGGCTGTTTTCTTTGAGAGAGAGAGAGAGAGAGAAGGGAGGGAGAGAGAGTATAAAAATATGCAAATGCTATTGTTGAAACGCAGAACGAGGGAGGGGGGGGGTGCTCCTTTTACACCCCGCCGCTGCCACCGTTGCTGCTTCCGCCTCCATCCATCCATCCACTGCAGGGAGAGGGGGAGAAAGAGAGGGGGGACTCTCAGGTCTGACCGAGGAGAGAGAGAGAGAGAGAGGGAGAGAGAGAGAGAGGGAGAGGGGGGGAGATGCAGCAGGGGCAGGATATTAAAAATATGCTGAAAGGCCACCATTATGTTTCAGTTGAGGCCTTTTTCTGGACTCTGTGGTAGAAAGACACACAGAGTGAGACACACAAACACACACAGACAGAGTGAGAGACATGCAGCTATTATAATGAAATCCATCACACAAACCACAAAGCCAGACCTACAACTATCCCAAAGAGTGGGAGAGCAAGGCTGAGGCCTTCATCATGCACTGTAGACTGTACACCATGTACACATGTAACTAAACATTTTTCATCTATTTTTTGGGGGACTGATGGAGACAAGAGAAAGAGAGGGACGATTGTATTCAAAACCTAAGCTGGTGGGGTGTTCTGAATAAGGATGAAACAGGTGCAATTGGCCCCGCCCTAACAGGTGCAACAAAGCAGGAACGAGATGTCAATCGAGCACAGTCTGCACACGCCCACGCTGTCCTGAGGACAGAGGTGGACAAACTTCTTAAATCCTTTTCTTTTTCCCAGCAGACAGTCTGACATGTCGCAGTAAGAACAGCAGAGGTAAACAATAAAATTAATAATGGCTGAATTCTACTTAGCTGTGTCAGTACAGTGGATGCTGGCTCATTGTTAACACTGTTATGGTTCAACATTATCAATCATATTTGGAACAACTATGCTTTTCCTGTTAAGACAAGTCAACATTTCTGCTGTGAAGCAATTAAATAAAGTTGTTGCACCACAGTGTAAAAATATTCAATTTCAAGTAAAAGTTCTGTGTTTAAAATTTTACTCAAGACAATGAATTTATGTCTGTTAGGACCATGGGTGTGTTCAGACTGGAAAAGTAACACAATAATAACAAGACCACTGGGTCTGGGATACAATAACACACAGACAGAAAGTGAGACACAGGAGGAGAGAAACCTGTTAACTAACCTGTCAGGTTCAACCTATGTGCCCTGAGCAGCTATGTGTAATGTATAAAATTAGCACATTTACAAATGGAGCTTCTGACTTGAAAGCATTTGTACACTCAGACTGATTGTACGACTTATGCATCACAGGATGACTGAACACGAGATGTATTGATTTTTCCTAATGTTTACTTTTCATAATTCTTTTCTTACATGAACAACTTGTTGTTTGAGTTAGGTTTTGTTTTTCTATAGATTACAGAAAGACAGAAAACACAAGCACACACACTGAAAATGAACGTGAAGAACATGAGCACAGAAAAAGACACACACACACACACACACAGTCACAGAGAGAGAATAAGAGTGTAGCCTTATGAAAGTGGGAAGCCCATTTGTAAAGCCCTCACGCTCTTAGGAAGACTTTTTGAAGTGATTATGAAGACAGTTCAGATCAAAGGATTTGACAAGTCTGAGTGCGCGCCAAATATGAGGCCGGGTAATCACACTCAAGCCCCTCCATACAAGATGGCAGTGGTCCCCCCAGCTGCTTTGCAAATGTAATGTGACACTTACGGATAAACAGATTATCAAGGAATGGAGGGGTGGGGTTGGGTGAAGGGACCAAAAAGAAAAAAAAACATATCTCCACAACTTGTAGAAATTAGAGGGGGAGATATAGTTTATTTAATGAACTCTGGGGACGGGCAGTGTCAGAGAAATGATGATTGATTCTCCGGCGCTGATACAGGTCTAAACGATATAATTTGGGAATATTAGTGGGAACATTAGATGATGAGGCAGTATTTCTTGTGGTGGTATGGTAGACTCTGGGCTCGGGAGACTGTTTTTTTTTTTTTTCTTCCTTTCTCTTTTCCTTCACTAGTTATTATAGATTAATCCATAATCCTCAGCACCTAAAGCATTTTTGTCAGTGAAGCTCAGGGATAGAGGCGGTAGAATTTTTTTTTTTAAATATCTCTGCTCTTGCTCATTTCCCTTCAGCATGATGTCACATTGTCACGTCTCCTACTGAAAATACTCCATCGCCAGCTCCTCTCCTCAGATATACTGTTTCATAAGATATTTTGGCAGAGCTGAGGTGGGACTTATCAGCAACCGGAAATTTTCTACATCGTGTACACCATTTCATTTTTTTCTAACCTTATGCTCTGTAAAATTTGATGTTCAGTGCCCGTAATATAACAAAAAGGGAGACAATGTGTTGATATGAGTGTTTTTATGAATGAATTAAAGTAGAAACGTCTTATCTAGGGCATGAATAGATCAGTGCTAAGGTAAATGGCAGCTGTGTCATAATGTCAAACAATTATGCTTTTACTGAATTTGAAGGAACGTCTTGTGCCTAAAATGTTTAGAGGTTTTTAATTCCATTTTTTTTGCTGCTTTGTTCTGTCTGCACAGCATTTTAGGACTGTAGAATAACTGACTGTAAATAAGGTCAAAGTGATCTCTCGTGCAGCAGATGTTGCAGAACAATCTGATATATTACATATGTTTGCTGTGCAGTGGAAAGCATGTATTTCCAAATTTGTTGAGTGTTCCCTTATGGCTTCAGGAAATTCATTTACTTCTTAAACTCACTGTTTGAAAAACTGTCGGTTTATCTGGAAAATACTGTGTCACAAAGTTAAAAACAGGTCTGTTTTTCTTTGCACACAAAAAGCTGACGTGATTGTGGTGATTTGTGGTTTGACCTACTGTCTATTGCCTAATAAAATCTGATCAACAGAAGCTTTGCTCTCTGTCTGTTTTGTCCTCTAAGTGTCTGTATGCCTCTACATTAGCCAGTTAAGTCTTTACATCGAAAACAACGCCCTCTATTTTCATTGTACGCCTCGATTAAAGTGGTCCTGAAGTGCCTCACTCAGAGTCACCGAATGTCCATTTGTCCTGTCAGAAGAGTTTGTGCTTCTTTCTTTCTCCATCTCTGTACGTGTGTGTGTGTGTTCTGAATGACCCTTGTGGCGGGACAAACGTCCCTTTGAGGGCGCACGGACAGATGGATGGACGGGGCGACTCAGCGACAGACACAGAGGACTGAGGCTCCAGTGTCGCCGCTGCCACGTGGCCTGAATCCCCTTTCATATCCACGACCTGTCCATTTCCTGCCCCCTTCACTCGCACAAACACAACAAAACCATGATGCAGCACGCAGCTATGGGTAGATGGATGGTGTATTGGCATTTTGAGGCGTCATAAGCGAACGAGACTGGGCCATTTCCCCAGTGATAACTGCTTTCAAACAGCTCCTGGCCTTAATTATATATAAATATTTTTGGTTTGGTTAATTTGCAAATAAATGCCAAAAGCTGACAAGAGCACAGAGACGGAGAGGCAGAAATACAAACTGTGCAGTTGAGAGAAAGAAACCCCATGGTGCTGATAAAAATATCTCACCCCAAAAGAGAAAAGAAGGAAACAAAACAAGTTCACCAGCAGAGACACAGGTGAATTTGTCACAGAAACAAAATAGTGCCAAAAACTGATACAGAGTGGAAACGTAGACTTGTGTTTTTTCACAGAGAACAGACTACGAGCCACTAATAATAATTCAAAACCCCTTCATTCGAATTGGACATCTTCGAATTCTCATTTTACAACAATAAAACTAAATTAATGCTGCAATATTGAACTGTAACTGTAAACGTCTTTGTCATTTCCAATTAATTATATTTAGTTGATTATAATGTCTCTAAATGCATCACAAAACCCATCCTGACTGCGACGCATATTATACACTTCCACAGCTCAACCCTCCTCTTCCCCTCCGGTTCGATGTGTCAACAAGAGATGTCGATTTGATTGGTCAGTAGTGAGGGCAGACGGCTATTGATTGGCTGGTCATTAGGAGAGCGCGGCCCAGCGGGAGTATCAGGGCTGACACCGTTAACACCGAGCTCCGCCGTGTCGACCGCTCTTTAACGAACGGCCATCAACCAACCGGGACCCGGCCATTGACCCACCAGCTCCCCCAGCTCCCTGCAATCCCTTACTGCCAGGCTGAAGTGTGAGTAAAGGGCTGTGGTGTGTGGTGGTATTGATCCCTGGATGAGACACTGGGGTCGTAGAGGGAAACTGTATCGGAGACAAGTTTACAATCAGAGCAAGAGCGATTTTCAGCTCTGAGGACTGAGCCTGGTCTCTGGAAGTTTTGTCCAGTGCACATAATGTCTTAAAAAGCAAACACATGATGCAAGAAAATGAGGAAGTGGTCCTCAATCAATCTTCTGATTGTTTGTTTGGAAACTGCAGTGATGGGTTTGTGATGGTTTAGTTCAGATTTTGAACAGGGAACTGCCAAAGGTTTAATTTCTACCATTTATTTCCTCTGATTAATTATAACATTATCTGCCTGGGTTGTTATGCTGCAGTGTTAGTGTTGTTTTTATATTACTGTTGGGTTATTTAGCCTTACTTAAATCGGGCACATTTAGGAATTGTTACAAACATGCACGTCCCGATGCAGAGTTTACTTTGATGAAATGTAACCACAGTCTAACTCTAAGATGTCTCATTATGTCACACTGTCACAATTTAGTTTTGATTGACACAAAACTTTCTTCACGTCTGTGCTGTTGCTCCTACTGAATGAACTCCTGCTCTGTGTAGCAAAAGCTTCAAATGTGAGTAAATGTATTACATACTGTGTATCTCAGGTATGTGACCATTTGGCTGATCAGATGTCTTCATCGCGAGAGTTGGCAGAGGTACAAGTCAACAAAAGCGGATTGGTTCAGCACTGCCGTGCCTTCTGGGGTGCCTGAACATAAATCTGTGTGTGTGTGTGTTCATTTGTGTGTGTGGGAGAAAGAGAGAGAAAGTGTGTGTGTGTGTGTGGAAGGGGAAAAAGATGCAAGCTTGTGTGTGTGTTCCTGTGAAAAAACAGGCTCCTAGTACATGACAGCTTTAGCCCGTTTTGGCTCGGTTACTCTCTGAAATATCATTACAGCATCTGTACTTATCAGATTAGTTTGACAAAAGGATTAAAATAATTGAGAAATATTTAGATATTGAGTCTGCACACTGGTTTATTCTACCTCTGTCTGCAGAAAATCTGGTATTTTCAATTTGGTTTGATCTTAAGACGCACAACGCGCTGATAGCTCTAAAAAACAGACCTATTTTTAGTGAAATCTGGTGAGTTTGGTAAGCGATGGCGATCACAAAGTGAACTGTCAGAGCTGAAGCAAATTTTTCATGACATTGGGGAAGTGAGGGATGAAAATAGCAAATAACCACGCGATGAAGACAGCCTGGTGTGTGACTGAATGTGTGTGTGTTTGTGCAGCAAGTGTGTCAGTCTGAGTGTGTGAGGGAGAGAGTGGCGGGCTGTGATCAGAAAGTGAATGAGCCATTTCACTGGCTGCAGTTCTCCTCTCTCCTTCTCTCTCTGTATGTGTGTGTCTCTCTCCCTCTCTCTTTCTCTCTCTCTTTCTCGGAGGGGAAGCCCGAGCTGTGGACAGCAGTGGAAATGAGCTCGGCCGTGCAGTAAGTGTGGCGACCTCGTGGCTAACCCCTCGCTGTTTCCACCGCTCTCCCCACTAAATGATGCCTACTGTATCCTGCCCAAGAGGAGGAGGAGGCCTAAACTCCCACTGCCCCCACTCCCAGTGTTCTCTCATCAGCCAATCTGGAGAAGTAAAAGAGCAAAGATGTGCTAATTCTATCTACAACAGACATTTTAACTGTTCACTTGTGACAGTGTTGCTTTGTGCCAGTAGCACTGAACTTGTGGGCATAACATCCATAAATATTGTGGATGTTTTTTCCACTTCAGGATTTAAAAGTCCATTATAGGCCCTGAAGACTTATTTTCTCAATCAGCATCTTTCTATAAGAGATGTTTAATCTAAAAATAAAGATGTGTGGATTTGAATATGTTGTTTATGTATGAGTTTGTAATGATTAATGATAAAACTGCGTAACACCTGAGTGAATGCCTGCTGTTTACCTGTCCTGATGTGGCCCCTTTTGCATAATTAAAGCACATTACAAAGAGTCCATTTTGCTTTTCACATTATGCATTGTAATATTTTGTGAACAAGCTTGGGTTTGACTCCTGAGGATTATGGCTTCTTTGGGATTTTGGCCTTAAATGTTAAAATTTAACTGAAGCTAAAGCTCTAAATCAGCTGCTGTTTGTTTTTCGACTAATGACCAAAGAAATTTACCCCTTTTCTTTAAATATTGTCCACTCTCATCTGAAGCATCTCAGAACTGTACTTAGTGGCCTTCTCTCTGTGCCTGTCATTTGGGGTGCACGTGAGCGCGTGCTGCATGCATGCTCCAGGAGGGAGGAAGAAAGAGGGTGTGAGAGGGGGGAACAGAGAGAAGCAAACATCCAGCTCTGCTCGGAGCTCGCCCCTCCTCACAGGGGAGCCAGCTGGGCAGATTGCATGTGAAGCAGAGGCTTTGATGGTTGCAGGTAGCAGCTTTTTTGCCCCCCTTGCCCTCCCTATCCCAACCCCTCCTTCCCCCTCCCAGTTCCTCTCTGCGGAGCAACAGCGCGAACCAGAGCGGCCCTTCAGCAGGCACAGGTGGTATTGCTCACTCCAATTTAGCTCAAACCCCCGACTTGAAATAGCGCGGCTGTCATAGGCAATCTGCGGTGCGAGATGGACCGCTGACTCCGGCGGAGGAGAGAAAATGTTGAAGTAGGACTGGAAGGGAGTGAGCGGGAGGACTGGAGGGAACAGAGGGGGGAAGGAGGAACCCCCACCCCCCCATCGCTGAGCTCTCCCTATCCAGCAGCAGCAAATGTTCACTCTGAGCTCAGAGCAGGTAGAGGTCAGAGTAGCCAGCAGTTTATTTATCACAGGATGGGACTGCCTGCCATATGGGGGGGTCCAATCTGTCAGCGTCCGTCCTGCTGTCCCCTGGAGGGGAAAAGGTGCTGCTGACACATGGGACAGCTGAGTGGAACAAACCAGAATGCACTGAATATAATATCTGGTGCTAATAATCCTGGTAGAGACCTTACAGGTGATGTAACACCCCCTCTGGCAGCCATATTGGAGGTCTGTGAACAGTTACACCAACTTATAGGTCTCACTGTCATTTAGGAGACACGGTATTGCGTGTTTTGACAATAACATCACTCATACATTTGAAATTTGCACTTGTGATTCCATAATATCACCTTGAGACCTACGTCACTATCTAATTTTACCGGTGGCTCAATGGCTGAGAGCACGTACTGCATTAGCAGAGCTCAGCACAGTCTTTATACGAGCAGCATGGAAAGACTGGAAACTGGCAAACAACAAGCCTGGATCTGTCTAAAAGCAACAACACCTCATAACACATAACCTCATAACACAAACCTCCATTTTTACACTTGTACAGATTATTGCTACAGCAACAGTAACTATAATAATTTCCATCGGGGAAACCTACATGTGGTCTTCAGGATGCACAGGGATTACTTGTGCACAGTCTCTGTGAGAGACTGAAGTTCAAAGTCACTGCCAGTGGCATTAACCTGACCTACAGCCGATTAGGACCCAATGTCATCAAATCGCTGCTTGGAGCATTGATGCTGGGATCAGTATCTTGATGCAAGGCCAACTAGACTGTTGGTCTAACTTTGAAGGTATTATATAATTCCCCCTCAGAAAAGGTCAGAGGCCTCTCAGAACCAAATTCGGCAGCATCAAGCTGCATCAAGGTGGTTTTCCACTTTGGGCAGGTGCAACTGAACATATAAGCGTGTACTGACTTTAAAAGACACAGATTCTATAAAAACGAGATAGCCAAGAAAGGTGTGTGTGTGTGTGTGTGTGTACTGCTGGCTTTGTTGCAAAGAAATCTGTGATTGCAAGGTCCTGAAAATAAACCTCAAACGTTCTCAACCCAGAAGAGAGGTGAGGAAAACGGATTTTGGTTCAGAGAGGAATGAAACGCAGATCGAATTTTACATGAAGGCATAGAAAGTTCTTCCTCTCTCATCCCCTTCATCTGTCTCACTCACTCTTTTCTCTTTGTCTCTCTTTCTCTCACACACACACAGAAACACACACACCTACACACCCATCTGTGGTATAATTGTCTTAAGTGCAGATGCTCTCTTCAGAGGTGCATTAACTGGTAATGCCTGCTTCTGAGGATCCCTGGGTGCCTGATATCCAGCGAGCAGACACAGAGAGCACCCAGCAGTGTCGCACAGCTCACAAACAGCAAGGGATTTACACACACATACACACACACACACACACACACACACACACACACACACACACACACACACACACACACACACACACACACACACACACACACACACAAAGCAACAAAAACAGGAAGCACACGATTAGAATGAGCTCTGAGAGACTGAAAGCGTTTCTTCTTCGACAGCGTGCATTTAAAGCCTTGTTGTTTTCGCCCGCAGCTACAGCCAGCTCGGATGATGTTGAGTTCCTTACAGAGGGTGAACTAGGCTGCTTTAGCTGCATGTTAATGTGGACTACAAATATCTGAAAAAGAAAAAAAAAAACAAAAAACGAGAAAACATGCAAACTCACTCTCACCATGTAGGGTTTAATGCCAGCTTTGGTTAAATCAGCTAATTTTTTTGTTCTCCTCAGAAACCGAGGAGCGTCGCTTTACTATACATGCATAAAAGAAGCCTAATTTTAATTTGATGATGTATATTTATACTTGTGAGGTACCAAAGCAGCATGTTTTTTTCCACTGTTGTTTCTGAGGGTGTTTTCAAGGCTTTGATAACACCTGAAGCGTGTTGTTATTCTATCCCTACCCATTTTTAGCTACACATTGCCCAATTACAACTGAACCAAGGTTTGAAAACAAGTCACACAACCTCACAAAAAAGCTTGTTATTGGGCAGAAAAAAAGAGAACCCAGGAATAACAAATGGCATTCACATTAAAGGTCTCTACAGGTCTGAAATTTTGAACCCGATACGAAACAGACCTGTGGGAAACCTACCCAGAATCAACATCCAAATCTAAGAAGCCCAACAGGAAAGAAACCCAGATCAGACCAGATTCAAAATGTGCTTCACCTGAACAGATCTAAACAGAGGCCTCAGACTTCAGACATACAGGACAGAGACCTGAGACCAAACAAGGACAGATCCTCAGCCATGATGGAGACATTGCAGTGAACTGTGATCTAATGCCAATATGAGACTTTAATGAATGAAACACCAGTTAAACTACAGCTGCAGCGATTAACTCACATGCAGCATCTGAACGCTGATTCAGGCCACATTCCCTCACTCGGTCAAGACTTGACTTCAAAGATGCTCCCTCTTACTGGCCCCTAAGCTAAAACACACACGTGCACCTACAGAACACACACACACACACACATGTAAAGAGACACATATACTCTGTCTTGGGAGACCAAACTGAGTTCAATGACACTCACATCATGCATATCTGCCCAGAGCCCCATCAGGTCAATACTCTTTCATGTGAAGGAAAAAAAACAGCAGACTGTGCCTTTAATTAAAGAAGTGGCTGGCCACTGAGTTGTCCATCAGAGGCGTCAGAAGAGAGAGAGAGAGTGAGGGACTGAGAGAGAGGGAGAGAGAGCAGGGACTTTCATCCTCTGGCTTCAAACACTCTGCTGAAAATGGAGTTTTAGCCACTCCGGCGCTAACATAGCGGACGGCCCTCAGCGCATGACGACTCGCACCCTGTGGCGTCAGCGGGGAGCCTGCTCTAAAGCACATACAGACACACACACACACAATATGACACGAAGATGGGAACTCACATACAGGACATATGTACAAAAACCGGCATGCACAGAAACACACATTGTACACGTGCAAGCACACACACACACTCAGGGAGGAGGAACTGAGCAGTCAAGTAAGGAAGCTCCAGGAGCATAATGGCAGCTTCTAAGAGAGTCAGAAAGCAAAAGAGCAGAACATTTCTCTCTGAAAACTGGACCCTTTTATGTAACAGCTCTTTATACACCTATAAACTAAAGCAACGAAATGTGTGTGCGTGCAAGTGAGAAAGGATGCAGTTAACTTTCGAGAGCTCTGAGTCATCTTTCCACATTGACGGCACGACATTCGTACCTGTCTCTTAAAAGGATGATAGTATAATGCATTTGTGCGTGGGCGTGTATGTGTGTGTGTGTGTGCCTGGGTGCCTACCTTGAAACAGATATCCCGAGAACACCTACGTAAACTCTCATCTGTACTAAGGTGACAAATGAAATAGCGGTGGAGCAAGAGAGTTGAAGATAAATGGCACAACCCCGGCGTGGAGCAATTAAACCTCTCTCTATGCCCACATTATTCACTTCCTCCTCCTCCCCGCTCCTCCCTGCTCCTCTCTCCAGGGGGTCCCAGACTCACTTTGTTTGTTTTAATTATTTTTCCGTATGCAAATGTGCCATAGCTTCATAATTGCTGCATGAGCTCCTCGTCTCTGATTTGGAGAATTGAGGGGGGGTAGAGATGAGTAGAAAGTTCTGGAGGATGGGTGGGTGACAGGGGGGGGGGCAAGAAAGAAAGAGCATTGTTTATCGATTCTAGGGGAGCCATCTTTGGAGAAGTCATCAGCTAGTAGCAGTAAGGTAATCAATCGTTCATGTACATTACGCCACCTCCCCCTTCCTCCATGTACCAGCAGTGTGAGAAGTGTTAATGCTACCTCGCGACATCAATCACACACTGTGAGACGGGCGGGGAGGTGGTAGGAAGCGTAGACGAGTGCGAGAGGAAGGAGGGAACGGGAGGCAGAGGAAGAGAGACACAGGCTAAACAAGGAGGGAGGAAGAAAAGAAGATGTCAAAGGAGTGAAAAAATGAAGGAAAGTGTTGGTTTGAAAGAAAAGACAGAGACACTGATATTTACTTTCTGACAAAGAAAATTTCTAAAAGACACAGTTATCGACTTCAGAAAAACATCACTTCCACCTCCGCGTTGCTAAACAGCGCTGAGAGTTATAAGAATGTCAGTCCAAAAACTGACCTTTGACAAAGGTTTTCAGCAAAACCTGTCTCAGTGGATCTGAACTATCTTTCCTTCTCTCTGAAAATTAAATGTAACCACATCAACTTTGCATATATATTGTATAATAATAATGAAAAAAATGAGAGAACAAACTACTGCTTGAATTCAGAGCACAGCCATGTCATTTATCTCTTCCTTAATGCTTATTTAATGCAGGGTTTTGTCACATGGGCTGTATGTACTTTATAATACTCATATGTTTGAATGTCTTCTATTATCGTGATGTGTTTTTATCGATTTTCGATAATTTTATCGATCTGGACAATTTGTCAAACTTTTTCGGGGGGATATATTAAAAATTGTTTTATGGCATCTTCAGCAAAGACAAAAGCAGCAGCAAGATCCTGTCAGAGCGAGCCACAAGAATCATGGGAAATGTGGTTTTAAGAAAGCAAAGACAAGCACCAGCAATACTACCAATGTAAGACAGAGACTACTAATCATCTTGGCTGTGGCCTCGTCTGTGTAACATAATTATCCCAAGGTGTAACAGTTCATTAGACAATGATAAATTGATGCTGGAAAATGCTACACATTGCACCTTTATAACAAATAAAACATCACAGTAAGAACAGCGAAAACGACACAGATACTAAGATAAGATAAGATAAGATAAATCTCACTTATCAATTTATCATACTTTGTACAAAAGTACAACGAAATTGAGGTACTGTCCCACATCAGTGCAAAAGAAGACATACAAATCACAGTGCAGAATAAAAAAGAAAAATAGAAAAAAAAGTAGAATAAAATAATAAAATAAAATAAAATAAAATAAAATAAAATAAAATAAATATAATACTCTCATGTTGCCTCTGAATAGGCTGCAAACTAAACTTAAAAATACAATACCACAATTCTGAATGAGAATAGCAAGGATGGGGAAAAGGGAAGATGGGTGGTAAAGTGACAGAAAGCGCGGCAGGTGAGAAAAACACATCACAAAATAAATTTATGAAACTGCAGCCCCCTTTTTTGCATAAATAAATCAGTCAATTTCTGTTCTCCCAAAGTAGTTGAATGGATGTTTTGGGGCAGGTGTGTGTGTTGGGATTGGGAGACTGATGCTGCACAGCATTAATGAGGCATCCTATGAAAAAACAGAACAGGACAGAGACAGATATTGAGAGGGAGACATGAAGATTTGGAGGGAGAGACGGGGAGGGTGAGGAAGAGAGTACAGTGAGTTGGCTGTGTGCTCAAAGACAAGAGAACAAACCCCTCAAAGTCATTCAGCTAATCCATCTCGACAACACTGAAGCCTCATCATATCGACCCCTCCCTCAGCTGTACACACAAACACACACACATACACACATCTCACTGCTTTCCTGACAGCCCCCCCCCCCCCCCCCCAACACCTCCACCACCAGCTCCTCTCTGACTGCTGAAAGGAGAGAGGGATGAAACGAACAGGAGGTGGAGGACGGAGGAGGAAGGTCAGGGAGGGCTAAAGGAGGGAGGAAGGGAAGGGAAGAACAGCTGAGGTTCACCCCAAGGGCGATGTGGCGGCGTGGACGGTGGGTACCTGGACACCTCATCCCCCGGCCCCCACCCCCACCTGACAACCACAATAACTCGTAACCTCATACGACTGATGGCTTCACTAACTGACCACCCACGTCTCACGTTTCCCAGCACTTCGGAAAGAAGAAAGGTGGGGACGCTTCTTTTTCTGAAAAAGGCCTTTACATTAAAACCTAATCAACCTTCACTGCAGTTTTTTAACTTAAATTAAAAGATGACAGATCTTCAGGTGCTCAGTAAGATTCATGACCTAACAGAAGGAGGCGAAGGCGATTTCAAGCTACAATATGCTGCTTTACGCCCGGAGCCAGCGAGGTGTTTTTATTGGGCCTACCTTTTTTTCCTCTCCCCTCATTTGGTCGAGTTCCCGCCCCAACGCTTGTCACTCAGCTTGATGAGCTGTCAACCTTGAATCGGTGTCCAGCCTGAGGCCGAGGCAACGGGCGACTGCAGCCAATCTGCAATTAAAGAAAATGTAAACAAAAACATGACTGAGTTCACCTGCCTTTGGAACGGGTTTTCTCAGCTGCATTTTAAATGATCATACAGCCAGGTTTTGGACATTTTACCCCATTTGCTTTACATCTCTAATGATTTTCTAAAAATATCATAGCATTTGGAGATTTGCTTTCTGTCTTCCAGGCAGCTCTTTGATTATCATCCATTTTCCATACTCTTGTAATGACTCAAGACTCAAAAATGAAGGGTCACTGAGCCAATAAAGCTGTGTTTAGTAGCTTTTAAGTGAGACAATGCAAATTTTGGGAGAAGAGATAACACATTCTTCCTGATACAAATGAAAAACAGGAATCACAAGCAGTGAAACTGCTCTTAGATTTTAGCATGATCTCATATTTGACAGCTTCGTAACTTGTCTTTCAAAAGAGAATAATTTTATTGACAAAATGCGGTTCAAAACACCCAATAATTTGATTCTTGAAGGACTAAAAACAGCCATCTGAACCCAACTGTACCTCCTGTATTTGAACTCCATCTGACCTCTGGGTTTTGGAAACAGGACATGACTTCACACACTCTACACGAGTCATTATAATCAGGTTAAACGGTAGATTTGCAAGTGAGTCATGACTCCTGCACTGACATTGCTCAGTAATGTTTCATGGTAACTTTAAACTCTGCCCTTTAGACCACAGGTGTGGAGTAATACTTTTTTTCTTTTTCTTTTTCAAATCCTTGGTTTGTTTCTTACTCACTGATATTTGGAATATTTTCCTCATTCATGCTAAATGTATCCTATTAGATATTTTGAAAAAAAAGAAATGCTGAAAATGAGCAGTGACAGCTTTACACATTATTAATGGACGTTGATCAAAATCGCCATGGCGATCAGAAAGCAGCGGGCCACTGCAACATTCAGCCAACTGGTTTCTCTTCTTTCTCTGGCCCCCCACCTCCCCCCAGCAGCAGCAGCAGCATCCCTTCTAAGAACTCAAACGGTGAAGCGCCGCCAGAAAAGTCAATTTTTCCTGTCCGACAGTGGATTGGCTGCCCGTGGAGAGGGGGATTGTGGGAAGGCAGGGCGCCGAGGCTCTGATGTTGTGTGGCCGTTGGCACCGTTCAGATGCTCTGTCCCCAGGACCCCTGGCATTACTAAAGATTACCGCGCCATGCTTGGCAGCAGTGTGTGTGTTTTATTGTGTGTTTGTGTGCGTATATTTGCTGGTGTTTATGCATGTGCAACCATTCGTCTGCCTACACGTGCATGTGAATGGACCTGTGTATGTGTGTGAATTTTTCCAGGCCTGCATGTGTGTGTGCGTCCCCTCTGGACAGCTGGCGTGCCAAAGCCTGTTGAGCTGTTTGTCACACTTCTCTCACTCAGGAGAGCTCAAACAGCGTGTAGCGGCCTTTCACGGCTGACATGCTGGAGACTGTACTGACATACACACAGACAGATACACTTTCTTACTTTTTTTAAATTTAAAGCAGCAACTCTCACGCTGGAAAATCATCAGGGTATTTTGCATCTGACTCCTTCAGTTCTCCTAATCCTGAAGCAGAAATCAAAGTTTATTCTGTGGCAGACACGTTGTAAACAAACCTCAGGTTTAGCCAAATGTTCGACATAGTTATGTCTGTTTTCTAGATTCCAAATAAGCTGGTGAAACCTGTCTGATCATCTGACTTCTCTCTTTTAACGATGCTGAATCCTCCCGTTCTGCTGCATCTTTGCAATTAAGTCGCTAAGACCCAAATGTACAAAAACAAGACCCAAGTTGTTGAATTTTTTTTTTAAATGTTCCTTTAAGATCAAGTAGCATTTTTCTGAGCCAGTGCAGGGTTTTCTCCATAAACTGCTTCTGCTTCTATTTGCTGCTCTGGAGAAGAGTGTGAGCTACATCACCTGTAAAAGTCTGACATTTTACTGAGATCTTGCTGCAGTGCTCAGAACAGCAACACAGTGCTCTCTTTCCAGATGTCAGAAAACATGAGAATCAGTTTGGTAAACAGAAGTTTAGAGTGTCTGCTCAGTTGTGCTGTGGAGCAGAATCTACCCACCGTCAGTCAGTCAGTGTGAGGGAAAAGAGCTTGCTCATATTTAGATTCTGCAGTGAAAGGATGCAAATAAATAGTATATTTTTGTAAACATGCTGTACATAAATATGATTAACTGACGGTGTAGAGGTCTGTCTGTGTGTTTTTGTATGTGCAGTATGAATACACTACTGCACAAACAATTCTCCAAGTATTAATTTGGAACTGCTAATCCTTTTATATTTCCCTCCTACTCCCTAACGCTGTAAGGCTCTCTGGCTGTGGATGGTACAGCAGGGACACACACACACACACACACATACCTCCAGCCTCTCAAACTGTCATAGTCTGAGAGGCCTTGTCTCACCCTCGTACAAGTTGGAAATTATGCGTTTGATGGGGGGTTATGGTTATTGAAGTATTTGATTCTAATTTATTAATTTATATAATTAGTTAACATAATGAAAATAAGTTTGCTATAGTTGTGATTCACAATTTTTCAAGTTATTTTGTAGGAAGTAGATGAAGTTAAGAAAATGACTCTTGACCAATGTAAGGACATTACTGATGGAGTGATGGAGGAGTTAAGGACAGACTCAGATAAACAGAGATGGAGGAAGAATGGGGGTAAAGCTGTGTGGAAATAAAAGGAAGGATGGATGACAGCCGAGGGAAAATCAGAGAAAAGTATAGAGCGAGATGAGAAAAAGAGAAGAAGATGGAAGGAGACTGTGAGGAAAGGAACTACAGGTACTACAGGAGTTTTGTGAAAATGGAGGAGTTAT